>NW_022631026.1:15488757-15773237 GCF_010015895.1 Lontra canadensis | reverse complement strand
ATATATATATATATATATATATATATATATATATATCTCAATTCATTGGTTCAAGGGCATCTTGGCTCTTTCCACAGTTTTGTGACTGTGGCCATTGCTGCTATTAACACTGGGGTACAGATGGCCGGCCCTTCTTTTCACTACATCAGTATCTTTGGGGTAAATACCCAGTAGTGCAATTGCAGGGTCATAGGGTAGCTCTATTTTTAATTTATTAAGGAATCTCCACACTGTTTTCCAAAATGGCTGCACCAACTTGCATTCCCACCAACAGTGTAAGAAGGTTCCCCTTACCCCACATCCTCTCCAACACTTGTTTACTGTCTTGTTTATTTTGGCCATTCTAACTGGTGTAAGGTGGTATCTCAATGTGGTTTTGATTTGAATCTCCCTGATGGCTAATTATGATGAACATTTTTTCATGTCAAACACATTTCTTAAGTACCATATAAGTGTTATTGTTGGTGAACTGATCAGTCTTCTCCAGCTAGAAGTCCCTCTTCCTATATCAAACTGACCATGTTTTAAGATCTCAAGATCCATAGGATTGTCCTAGTCATCTTTCTGAATCTTAGTATCTGAAATCCCGTATCTCCTAGATAATTATCATTAACATTTTTATGCTACTTCTATTATATTGTACATGTAGGTTTTTATACCTATGCATATACACTTTAAAAATAGAGGCATTCTTTAAATACTGTAAAACTGATTCTCAGTATAACATATGGTGGGCATGTTTCCATGTAGTTATATAAATAATTACCTTATTTTTGGACAGTTTTACAGAATTTCCTTGTATGGATATAACACAATTTATTTAACCAATTTATTAAACCCTATGGATTGATGTTTAGGTGACTTTTTCACTTTTAATATAAGCATTGCTACAAATGAAAAATTTTTGCATAAGAGTCCCTGCACACTTGTGCAGTTATTTCTTTAGGATTCATTTCTAGAAACAGAATTGCTGATGAAAAGTTATGCACAGTTTAAGCATTATTAAATATTGCCAAATTGCCCTCCAAAAATTGTATGATTTATATTTCCACAAGAGAAGTCAAGATGCCTATTTGTTTATACCCTTACTATCAAGCTTTTAAATCTTTATTAATACAGTAAATGAAAAGCTGTATCTCATTGTTATTTTAAATTACATCTTTGGTTATAGAGCTTCTTCTTTCATTTGTTTATTGGTTTTGGGAATTTTGACAAATTACATGTATTTCTCCCATTTTCTCTCAGGTTGTTCATCTTTTTTCGACTGATATATAAAAATTCTTTATATATTCAAAATGTTATCTTGTTGTATTTGTATTAAGTATAGATATATTGTTCACATTTTGCCTTGCATGTAGTAGCTACACAATAAATTTTGTTAACTGAAAAAATGGATGAATGTCATAATTTGTCATACAGAAATTCTAGACTCTATGAAGTCAAATTTGTGTTGTTTTCCTCTGTAGTTTCTGGCCATGCTGCCAATCTTTCCACTAAAAGATTAGAAGAAAATTTTCTTCTAATAATACATGAGATTTTTCTAAAAGCCCATTCTTATCTTTGATCCTGCTGGACTTCCTTAAATTTATTGCTAATTCAATGCAATTGTTTCAAGATCATTGACTAAATAATCAAGATTTTCTCACTGATTAAAAGTGCTGATTCCTTCATACATAAAACACTAACATAAACTAGACTCTGTTTATTAATTTTCTCTTGTTTGATTTATCTACCTATTCTTTTGCCATACATTAATCCCATTACATGCACATCATAGCATACTTTGATATCTAATAGAGAATATCCCCCCGGTGTTTCCTCCCAAATTTCCTGGCCATTAATTAGTCATTTTTTCTTCCAGATGAAAGCAAAAATCAATTTGTCAGTATTTTTAAGCTTCCAATTTGTTTTGAATCAGCATTAAATTTATAGACTATTTTGGTCAGAACTGACATCTTTATGGTAGTCTTCTGCTATAGAGAATACATACATAAAAAATCAACTCCAGCATTACTCTGCATGCCTCTGAATGTATTCTTCATTTTAAGCTAATTACAATAAAATCTAATTATTACCATTAAATTATTATACCCATTTGACACCAAAGATTTAACATTAATTATAAAACAAATTAATTCTGCATTGACATTTGTTTCACGTTACTGGATGACAGCTTTGTTAAAATATGACACCTGACTGAAAATAGGTCTTCTGTTAATTAAAATATTTGTTACCCCCATAATGGATAGAAATCTTCCCCACTAGAGTGGGGTCATGGTGGGATCTATACTTTCAGATACTGATTATCATAGTAAGGAATGATAGCTAAGAATACAGAATTCTTGCAGATTTAAAGGAGAGAAAAATTAGAGTAAGATCTGATTAGCTAATTCAGTTTTTCTAGAAAAATGAGGCTTATGGTAAATTTTTCCAATAACTAAGGGAAAAAACATTAGGGTTCTTGGCAGTTCTCTAAGGGCCAAAGTTAAACACACCATGCAGTCCTTTTATTCCTCCCCTGAATAATAGGTACCCGGATATTGAGCAAAATGGAGAAAGTCTCTAAAATATAGATAGAAAGCAGATGATTTTGACTCTAGAAAAACCTATCATATGAAAAAATCTATTCCCCATTTAGTTACAAATCCTACTGGAGAGAAAATCTTGGGCACTAGAGTTGAGAGGCATGTGAAATTCTTCACCTTAAGATTTTCCTGAAGTATCCAGTAATCTCCCTATTACCTAGGTTTTATCTGTAAAATATAAGGGAAAATACATAACCAAGTGACAAGTTTTATGGGACAGGTTTCAAGCTCTACACAGCTCTCAGAAGGGACAAGTAGGGACACAGATACACAAATATCTAGTGACAAAATTTAAAAAAAGACAAATATGGGAGCAGTAGCTTCTGGTTGGATGATATATGTACAGGATGATGTCAAATCATAGATGGACTTGAATTACAGTTTAAAAAAAAAAAGAAAAGAAAAAATAGTCTCTCAAGCAAAGAAGTGACTCCACAGAGAGCTCCCTGACATGAGAGAAGCAGCAAATGGAATTAAAACATAAATTTTAAGAAACATTACAAAATGTAAATTCATTTCATTCAATTGTTCATTCTTTTATTCAAGAAATATTTATTGCAAGAGAATTCATTTAGCAGTGGTCAATCTCTGCATAGAACATTCATGCAGTAGGGGGAGAATCAGGGTAGTAGGCAAACATAAACATAGTATTATGTTAAGTACTATGAAGGAAAAGCAGGACAAAGAGACAGAGAATGCTAAGAAGGTGTTTTTTAGGCAAGGTGGTCATGGATGGCCACTCAGGTAAGATAGCATTTAAAAAAACTTAAAGAAATGAGGGAATGAGCCACATGAATATCTAGAGGAAAGCATTCCAAGCAAAGGGAATAGGAAAAGCAAAGCCCATAAGACAAGAACATGCACAGTGTCTGGTGTGGTTACCTGTAGTATGACATGAATAGAACAGTAAGAAATAAGGCTAGGAAGGGTAAGTGCTATGAGCTAGAGTACAGAAGTCTGTATAAGTCTTGGTAAGGGTTTGCATTTGTTCCAAACATGATGGGAATATCCCCAGAGGCTTCTGATCAAGAGAATGATACCATCTGAATATGCTTCCTAACACACGACTTTGGTTGTTGTGTGGAGAAAAACAAAAGAGGGAAGCAAAAGCAGAAGAAGAGAGGCCAGTTATAAGTCCAGCCAAGGGAAGGGGGGGGGGGCGGAGGCAAGGCTTAGAGTAGTTAGTAGCAGTGGAAGTGAAAAGAGGTAAGATTTCCCTCTTTGCTGCTAGAGAGGATGTTAACAAGACTTGGCCTGAGAATCTGGGTAAATGGCAAAATCTTTCATGTCATCCCCTCTCTATGGCTCTTCAAGTCCCCTAATCTTTCACTCATCCTCAACTTCCTTTCACCAAGCCCTCTGGAAATCATGGTCCATCATCAACAAAATCCCTGATATCCTCAATCCTTTCAGTAACTGTTACCTATGTCTTGATTTTTGTTTTTGCTTTTAAACCACTTTGTGGAGAGAGGACTGATGCAAAAAGCTGTAGGTATTTAATGCTTACAATGTTGTGAGTTTGCCTGTATACCTAAGTAATGGTAATAGTTTCACAGGCATACATGTATCTTCAAATGCTATGTCTTCTTGCTCTATTTTGCCCCACAAAGGCACATCATTCCCCTACAGTCCACTTACATGATGGCTATTTACTTTCTCACACCCTTCACAAATCTGGACATGGAAGTAATAGATATCCTTTAGGCTCCTCATTGCCACTTCTCACTAATTCAAAAAATGAGAAATTCAGAAACTGTGTCACAAGAGGAGCAGTGAAAACCTACTTCTTCTTGTACAATTCTTGTTAAGGATAGGTATCATCTTAACATCAAGGATGATAAATTTGAAATTGATTCAAAGATCTTAGGAACACAACACCTGTCTTGAGTCTCCACTTCCTGTGAATAATAATTCGTGCACCAGCACAGCTTTCAGAGTATACACTGCATCCCTGAAACACAGGGATATATACTCCAAAGCCCAGTTATTCACCCATGGGGAATGGCTTCCAGGGTAAGATGCAGATGGTGAGATCCTAATCATGAGATTTTTCTCAGTAGAATTTCCTGGCTGTGGCAGATCGCTTCTGCATATGTCTGTAAGTATGGGCTTTTGTGTGTATCTATACATAAGCAAGGGGTATTTCTCCAAGGAAATAAATCCCATGGGACATTTTCCCTGTGCAACACTTCACAGCCAAGGAAACTCTACACTGGGGAAGCAAGGATGTAGAAGGTTCCCCGACACATGGCTTGCCCTCCAGAGAGCTCTGTAGCATGTACAAGGCCTGGTCCTGTCAGTCTTGGGCAAGGTATAAGTTGAGGCTTCCTGCTATTTTCTTACCTCCCTGCTGTCTTGCATATCTCCCATCACTGGTAATACACTTTGTATGCTTGATTAAAGGACAGTCCATGCCTCCAAACGTGTCCTCACAGTAACCTGTCATAGCATTCCATTTGTGCTGTTTATGTGACTGTCTCACTAAACTGTGAGTTCTTTGAGGACATCTGTGTGCAAAGCACCAGGGACTCTCTCAGAGGTGGTATTGGTGCATAAAAATGAGACACAACTAGTTGTGTGAAATGCTTAGAAGAAGGTACACTGCTGACAGGATGCATGCTCCCAGTCATTCCAACCTCAGCTTCCTACCCTAAGGAACTGTTCTTTCTGGGGAGTTTCCATGAAATTTTCTTACTTTTCTCCTTTATAAAAGATTATCATTCCATTTCCTCTCAGATTGATGCCACACATAATAGTCAATGTAAAAATTCACTATGAGATGTGATTGACTAAATAAATAAATAAATAAATAAATAAATAAATAATGACATCTTTTGCCCTTCTGTATCAGTTAAGGTTCTAAAGTCTGAAATCTGTAAGACAGACTGGTGGAGTAGAATTCAGACATTATTTCTACATGAAAACCCTTTTCCTTTTTTTTTTTTTTTTAAAGTTTTTATTTCAATCTCAGTTAGCTAACATACAGTGTAATGCTAGTTTCAGGTATACAATTTAATCCTGAGGCAGAATTTCTCCTTCAGGAAATTATAGTTTCTGCTTTTAAAGCATTCAACTAACTGAATAAGGCCCATCTATGTTATTGAGGGCAATCTCCTTTACTAAAGTCAACAGACTCTAGGTGTTAGTCACATCTTCAAAATACCTTCAGAGCAATACCTAAATGAATGTGACACCAAACAGCTGGGCACCACAGCCTATCCGAGTTGACAAATAAATTTAACCCTTAAAAACTTCATTTTGGAAATGGCACAGAGGTTTTACTCTCACTATAATCAAACAAAGGACAAAAAAAAAAAAAACTAGACAAATGTATGAAATATTTGGTTTCAGATTTTAGGTCAGAGAAGATATTGCCAAGCTGATTTTAAATCTACATGAAAATACAAAGGACCTAGACTCACCAAAATAATTTTTAAGAAGAACAAAGCTGGAAGACTGACACTATCTTTCATCAAGACTCATCATAAAATTACAAGAATCAAGAAAGTGTGATAGTGACATAAGGATCTTCAGACTAGCACACAGAGTCCAGGCATATATTCACACATACACTCAATTGGTTTTTTTGCCAAAGGCGTCAAGGTAATCCAATCTGAAAGGACAATCTTTTCAATTGTGCTGGAAAACCTGCATATTCACTTGGAACAAATATGAACCTTGACTCTTGCTTCAGTATATACCCAATAAAGTTGAAATGGATCACAAACCTAAATATAAAGACTAGTACTTTTTTTAATAAACATTTTTTTATTTATTTTCAGCATAACAATATTCATTGTTTTTGTACCACACCCAGTGGTCCATGCAATCTGTGCCCTCTCTAATACCCACCACCTGGTTCCCCCAACCTCCCACCCTCCACCTCTTCAAACCCTTCAGATTGTTTTTCAGAGTCCATAGTCTCTCACTGTTCACCTCCCCTTCCAATTTCCCCCAACTCCCTTCTCCTAACTCTCCATGTCCTCCATGCTATTTGTTATGCTCCACAAATAAGAGAAACCATATGATAATTGGCTCTCTCTGCTTGACTTATTTCACTCAGCATAAACTCTTCCAGTCCCGTCCATATTGCCACAAAAGTTGGGTATTCATCCTTTCTGATGGAGGCATAATACTCCATAGTGTATATGGACCATATCTTCCTTATCCATTCGTCCGTCGAAGGGCATCTTGGTTCTTTCCACAGTTTGGCGACCATGGCCATTGCTACTATAAACATTGGGGTACAGATGGCCCTTCTTTTCACTGCATCTGTATCTTTGGGGTAAATACCCAGTAGTGCAATTGCAGGGTCATAGGGAAGTTCTATTTTTAACTTCTTGAGGAATCTCCACACTGTTCTCCAAAGAGGCTGCACCAACTTGCATTCCCACCAACAGTGTAAGAGGGTTCCCCTTTCTCCATATCCCCTCCAACACATGTTGTTTCCTGTCTTGCTAATTTTGGCCATTCTAACTGGTGTAAGGTGATATCTCAATGTGGTTTTAATTTGAATCTCCCTGATGGCTAGTGATGATGAACATTTTTTCATGTGTCTGATAGCCATTTGTATGTCTTCATTGGAGAAGTGTCTGTTTATATCTTCTGCCCATTTTTTCATATGATTATCTGTTTTGTGTGTGTTGAGTTTGAGTTCTTTATAGATCCTGGATATCAACCTTTTGTCTGTACTGTCATTTGCAAATATCTTCTCCCATTCCGTGGGTTGCCTCTTTGTTTTGTTGACTGTTTCCTTTGCTGTGCAGAAGCTTTTGATTTTGATGAAGTCCCAAAAGTTTATTTTGGCTTTTGTTTCCTTTGCCTTTGGAGACATATCTTGAAAGAAGTTGCTGTGGCTGATATCGAAGAGATTACTGCCTATGTTCTCCTCTAGGATTCTGATGGATTCCTGTCTCACGTTGAGGTCTTTTATCCATTTTGAGTTTATCTTTGTGTATGGTGTAAGAGAATGGTCGAGTTTCATTCTTCTACATATAGCTGTCCAGTTTTCCCAGCACCATTTATTGAAGAGACTGTCTTTTTTCCACAGTATATTTTTTCCTGTTTTGTCGAAGATTAACTGACCATAGAGTTGAGGGTCCATATCTGGGCTCTCTACTCTGTTCCACTGGTCTATGTGTCTGTTTTTATGCCAGTACCATGCTGTCTTGGTGATCACAGCTTTGTAGTAAAGCTTGAAATCAGGTACTTTAACTGAATAGAAGGAAAAATATTCAAAATGTTGGGGGAGGCAATGGTTCCTTAGATGCAGGGAGACTACTCTGTATGACATGACAATGATGGATACATGTCATGATACATTTGTCCAAACCCAAAGAATGTACAACACAATGAGTGAACCCCAATGTAAACCATGGACTCTGTAAGATTATGATGTGTCCATGTAGGTTCAACAATTTTAACAACTGTACCTCTCTGGTGGGGGGCATTAATAATAGGGGAGCCTATACATGTATGGGGGCATAGGTTACATAGGAACTCTCTGTACCTGACTTTCATTTTTGCTGTGAACTTAAAATTGCTCTAAAAAATAAAATCTATTAAAAAAAAAAAAACTTCCCTACATAGCATGCCAAAGTTCATAAAGGAAAAATGATAAATTGGTTTCATCAACTGTATAGTATTTGTTCTTTGAAAGACACCATCAAAAAATGTAAAATCATTGTCATAAATGATGTCCAGAATATATTTTTAAGGATCCTACAATTTGGGAAGAAGACAAACAATTCAAAGTTTAAAAACGGATAAACAGTGGAAGAGACACTTAATAAAACAAGCTCTCTGAATAGTGAAAAATCACATGAAAAGACATTGACATAACTAGTAAAAAAATTAAAAATTAAAACCATTATTAGATATCACCACATATCACTAGAGTAGTAAAAATTAAGATTAATAACACAAGTGTTAGTGAGGATATGGAGCAACTAAAACTCTAATGCATTGCTGTTGGGAATTTAAACACTAAAACCATCCTGGAAACCAGTTTAGCAGTTTCTTAAAAATTGAAATTAACACCTACACTGTGATCCAGCAATTTCACTCCAAGTATTTACTCAAGATAAATGAAAACATGTCCACATAAAGAATTGTACAAGAGAGGCAGGTGGATGGCTCAGTTGGCTAAGCATCCAACTCTTGATTTTGGCTCAGGACATGATCTCAGGATCATAAGATCAAGTCCTGTGCTGGACTCCATGCTGAGTGTAAAGCCTGCTTAAGATTCTTTCTCTCCCTCTCCCTCTCCCCCTCACTCTTTCTCACTCTCTCTTAAAAAAGATTGTACAAGAATATTCTTAGTAACTTATAATAGTCAAAAATTGGAAAAAATCCAAATGCCCATCATCAAGAGAATGGGTGAACTATGGTGTATTTATGGCATGCATTATTTCTCAGTAATTAAATGAAAAAATGCACTGTCATCTGCAGCAACATGGATGAGTCTCACAGAGGCTATAATAACCAAAAAAAAAAAAACTGGATTCAAATAAATACATATTTAATTATTTCCTTTACATGAAGATTAGGAGAAAATGATCTACTCTATGGTGACAGATACAAGAACAGTTTTCCACCCTTTGGGTGGGAAAGAATTATTTAGAAGGAGGCATGAGGAAACTTTCTGAGATGAAGGTAATGTCCTAATTAATGTGTGTGTTACTGCACCCTTAAAATTGGTATATTTTATTGTACATGAATCATTCCAAAAATGACACATGTGCTCCTTTATACCAACAATAATTAAAACATGTAATTTTACATATTTGTGAATATATCTGAATTCTGTATTCTATAAACCTATATGTCTATCCATTTGCCATTTTAATTTCTTAATTATGTAATTTATAACAATTTAATTTATAAAATAACTTACAAATAATATCAAAAAAGTATTTTATAGGACTTGACAAGCTAATATTAAAATTTATACTAAAGAACAAAGGCCAAAAATTGTCATGACAATTATAAATAAAAAGACCAAATAGAAAAATATGTTCTGACAGATGTGAATACAGACTCTAAGGCTACATTGAATAAGACAATGTGACAGTGGCATAGAAATAAGCAAACCAACCGGAGAAAAATATAAGGAACTCAGAAACAGAATCACAAGTATATGGGAATGTATATAGGATAGAGGTAGCATTAAAATATATAGATAGATGCGAATAAATTGTGTTAGAAATACTCTTCATATAATTAAACAAAATTAGAGCCCCACTTGACTATATATATTATTATATCAAGTGGGGGTCCAATTTATACTATCATAGATAGATAAACCAAAGATAACAGCAAAACTTTAAAGCTTATAGATTAAAAAACAGATCCATACCTTTATGGTTTTGATGTAGGAAATAACTTAAGAATGCACATGCACAGTGAAGGGAAAGAATGATACACTTGATTATGTCATGTATTTTTTACTGCTTAACAAACTATCCCCAAAACTTAATGGTTCATTACACTCACAAACCCATAATTTATGTAAGCCTTGGTGGGGATGTCTTCTCTCTTCTCTACATCTGGTGTCCCATAACCAAAAGTAAAGGACCCACTTTTGATTTTGCATGTGTGTATGGTGAGAACGCAATTAACCCTCTTAGCAAATTTCAAGTTTATAATCAAGTATTACCTATAGTCACCATGCTGTACATTAGATCTGTAGAATTTATTCACTCTGCAAAACTCAAATTCTGTACCATTTTGATCAATATCTCCCTTATCCCTAGCTGCCAGTTCTTGAAAGCCACTATTCTACTCTCTGGTTTTATGAGTTTGACTTTATTTTTGTTTTATTCAGGGGTAGGGTCAGAGAGAGAGAGAGAGAGAAAAGGAGTGGGGTGGGGATGGGCAGAGGAAGAGGGAGAGAGACAATCTTCAGCAATCTCGACACCCAGTGCAGAGCCCAACACAGGGCTCATTGTCATGACCTGAGATCATGACCTGAGCCAAAACCAAGAGTCCGACACTTAACTGACTGAGGCACCCAGGCATACGGAGTCTGACTTTTTTAGATCACAAATGAGTGAGATGATGCAGTATTTGTCTTTCTGTGTCTGGCTTATTTCATTTAACATAATGTCTTCTAGGTCCACCCATGCTGTCAGAAATGGCAAGACTTCCTTCCTTAAAACTGAATATTCCACTTTGTATGTATGCATGTGTGTGTACATATATTTTCCATTTGTGTTTATTACACATACATCACATATATTGTATTTTCTTTATCCATTCATCCACCAATGGGCACTTAGGTTTTTCATATAACTTGACTATTGTGAATAATGCTACAATGAACATGGGAATGCAAACATCTCTGACAGTGATAGAGAAGTTAATTAGCTTGGTTGTGGTAATCACTTCACAATGTATACACACTTTGAACATCACACTGTACACCTTAAATATACACAATTTTTGCTGTCAATTATGCCTGAATAAAGCTGCAGAAAATGTAAAGGACCCACTTTCAAGATGGGTTACCCAAATGGCTGGGAGTTGTCAACTGGGAGGTTAATCAGGACTGGGGGCCAGGGATCTTGGTTCTTCACCTTGTGAGCCTCTCTAGGGTCTGCTTGTATTTCTTTACAATATGATGGCTGGACTCCAAGAGAAAGCATCCCAAGATAACCTACCAGAAATGAATTACATTTTTGAAACTTGTCTTTTAAGTCAAATAATATCAGTTCTGCCAAATCTCATATCAAGGCAGTCATGAAGTCCCTCCCAGTTTTAATTGCAAGTGACATTGATTCCGTCCCTCAATTGAGGGAGTAACAAAGTTCTAGAAGAGCATGTTAAACCAGACATACATTGTGGCTGTTTCTTTGGAAAATACAAGTGCTGAATCACTATATTATATGCCTGAAACTAATATTCACTGCATGTGAACTGGAATTTAAATAAAAACTTTAAAAAAATAAAAACCACAGAATTTTTTAAAAAGTTACAAATTACCCAGTAGTGCAATTGCAGGGTCATAGGGAAGCTCTATTTGTAATCTCTTGAGGAATCTCCACACTGTTTTCCAAAGTGGCTGCACCAACTTACATTCCCACCAACAGTGTAAGAGGGTCCCCCTTTCTCCACATCCTCTCCAACACACATTGTTTACTGTCTTGTTAATTTTGGCCATTCTAACTGGTGTAAGGTGGTATCTCAATGTGGTTTTGATTTTAATCTCCCTGATGGCTAGTGATGATGAATATTTTTTCATGTGTCTGATAGCCATTTGTATGTCTTCATTGGAGAAGTGTCTGTTCATGTCTTCTACCCATTTTTTGACATGATTATCTGTTTTGTGTGTGTTGAGTTTGAGAAGTTCTTTATAGATCCTGGATATCAGCCTTTCATCTGTACTGTCATTTGCAAATATCTTCTCGCATTCTGTAGGTTGCCTCTTTGTTTTGTTGACTGTTTCCTTTGCTGTGCAGAAGCTTTTGATCTTGATGAAGTCCCCAAAATTCATTTTCACTTTTGTTTCCTTTGCCTTTGGACACATGTCTTGAAAGAAGTTGCTGATATCGAAGAGGTTACTGCCTATGTTCTCCTCTAGGATTCTGATGGATTCCTGCCTCACACTGAGGTCTTTTAACAATTTTGAGTTTATCTTTGTGTACGGTGTAAGAGAATGGTCGAGTTTCATTCTTCTACATATAGCTGTCCAGTTTTCCCAGCACCATTTATTGAAGAGACTTTTTCCCACTGTATATTTTTTCCTGCTTTGTCAAAGATTATTTGACCATAGAGTTGAGGGTCCCTATCTGGGCTCTCTACTCTGTTCCACTGGTCTATCCATCTCTTTTTGTGCCAGTACCATATACTGTCTTGGTGATCAAGCTTACAGTAAAGCTTGAAATCAGGCAAGGTGATGTCCCCAGTTTTTTTTTTCTTTTTCAACATTTCCTTAGCAATTCGGGGTCTCTTCTGATTCCATACTAATTTTAGGATTGTTTGCTCCAGCTCTTCGAAAAATGTCGGTGGAATTTTGTTCGGAATGGCATTGAAAGTATAGATTGCTCTAAGCAGTATAGACATTTTAACAATGTTTATTTTTCCGATCCATGAGCATGGAATGGTCTTCTATCTTTTTGTGTCTTCAATTTCTTTTATGAGTGTTTTGTAGTTCCTTGAGTACAGACCTTTACCTGTTGGTTAGGCTTATTCCCAGGTATCGTATGGTTCTTGGTGCTATAGTAAATGGAATCAATTCTGTAATTTCCCTTTCTGTATTTTCACTGTTAGTGTATAAGAAAGCAACTGATTTCTGGACATTGACTTTGTATCCTGCCACATTACTGAATTGCTGTATGAGTTCTAGTAGTTTAGGGGTGGAGTATTTTGGGTTTTCCATATAAATTATCATGTCATCTGCGAAGAGAGAGAGCTTCACTTCTTCATTGCCAATTTGAATACCTTTTATTTCTCTTTGTTGTCTGATTGCTATTGCTAGGACTTCTTATATTGAACAAGAGTGGTGAGAGTGGGCATCCTTGTCGTGTTCCTGATCTCAAAGGGAAGGCTGTGAGCTTTTTGCCATTAAGAATGATATTTGCTGTGGGTTTTGCATAGATAGACTTTATGAAGTTGAGGAGCGTTCCCTCTATCCCTATACTCTGAAATGTTTTAATCAAGCATGGATGATTGGTAAAGATTTCAACACATGATACTGTAAAGTATATATCCACAACATACAAAGAGCCCATATAAATGTTAAAAGTCAAATGCAATGTAGTAAAAAATAGTAAAAAATACAAATAGAATTCCTTCAGAACAGGAAACCAATACCAATAAAAATTGGAAAATCTGTTCAACCTTAGTAATAGTAATGTGAGAAATATAGAGAAACCACTTCAAAGACATCAGATTGACAAAACTTCTAAAATGAGTCAATGTTGGCAATGAAATGAAGCAATTAGAACTCTCATTACTATTCTTCAGAATTTCAGTGACTATCTACTTTGAGTGCTAGGCAGTATCTGGTAAAGTTGATGATATACATGACCTATGATGCAATTTCCATTTCTAAGTTTATCTACTAGAGAAATACTTATATTCACTAGGACACAAGTTTACAGAAGAATGTTTATTGTAATATTGCTTGTAGAGTGGTAAAAAGTTAAAAATAATGCAAATGTGCATTAGTAAGACAATGATTATATACATTATGGTATATTTATATAATGGAGTAATACAACACTTAAAGTACATGAATGAAATTCACAAAATATCAAAGTACATGTAAAAACACAATAGGGAACAAAAAAGCAAGTTGTAGTCTGGCATGTCAATATTGTGTCATTTGTATAAAGTTTTATAATATTAAAAACAATCCTATATATTTTTATGGACATATACTTATGTTGAAAACTCTGAAACCAAGTACAGTCATATTAAACACAAAATTCAATAGTAATTACTATAGGAAAAGTAGGAAAAGAAAATGCAGAATGGGATTAGTTTTGGTACCTGATAACCTTCAACTTCATGGAAAATGTTTTATTTGAAATCAGAGGCAAAAATGACAATTTTTAATGTTAGCCAATGTGTGTTTATTATACTCAAACATGCATTTTTGCATGTTTAAAGTGTATCTTACTGAAGTCCTGTGTTTATACAACAGAGGTAGATAGAATGAACCTTATAGCTAATATAACTTAACAATCCTTTTCAACCATGAGCCAAAACTCATTTTGCAGTTGTAGAAATTGCATCCAGAAAGAAAACTAGACTACCTTAAAGCTACAGAATAGGTTAAGCAATCTACACATTCAATGCAATCCCTATCAAAACACCACGAGCATTTTCCACAGAGCTGGAACAAACAATCCTAAAATTTATATGGAACCAAAAAAGCTGCCAAATAGCCAAAGGAATGTTGAAAAAGAAAACCAAAGCTGGAGGTATCACAATTCCAGACTGCAAACTGTGTTACAAAGCTGTAATCATCAAGATAGTATGGCACTGGCACAAAAACAGACACACAGATCAATGGAACAGAATACAGAACCCAGAAATGGACCCTCCAATGTATAGCCAACTAATCCTTGCCAAATCAGAAAAGAATATCCAATGGAAAAAAGACAGTCTTTTTCAACAAATGGTGTTGGGATAATTAAATAGCCACATGCAGAAGAATGAAAATGGGCACTTTCTTACACCATACAAAAATATAAATTTAAAATGGATGAAAGACCTAAATGTGTGGGAGGAATCCATCAAAATCCTAGAAGAAAATTCAGGCAGCAACCTCTTTGGCCTTGGCCCCAGCAACTTCTTCCCAAGACACATCTCTAGAGGCAGGGGAAACAAAAGCAAAAATGAACCACTGGAACTTCATCAAATAAAAAGCTTTTGCATAGCAAAGGAAACAATCAATAAAACTAAAAGGCAACCAACAGAATGGGAAAAGATATTTGCAAATGTCTTATCACATAAAAGCTAGTATCCAAAGTCTATAAAGAACTTACCAAACTCAACATCCAAAAACCAAAAAATCCAGTCAAGAAATGGGCAGAAGACATGAACAGACATTTCTCCAAAGAAGACAAATGGCTAACAGACACATTAAAAACTGTTCAGCACCATTTGGCCTTGGGAAAATACAAATCAAAACCACAATGGGATACCACCTCACACAAGTCAGAATGGCTAAAATAAACAAGTCAGGGAACAACAGCTGTTGGTGAGAATGCAGGGAAAGGGGAACCCTCTTACACTCTTGGTGTGAATGCAAACTGGTACAGCCATTCTGGAAAACACTATGGAGTTTCCTCAAAACAAAAATAGAACTACCCTGTGTGTGTGTGTGTGTGTGTGTGTGTGTGTATATATATATATATATATATACACATATACACACATATTGTATACACATTGTGTGTGTGTGTGCATGGTGTGTGTATATGTATGTGTAAAGGAATGTTACTCAGCCATGAAAAAGAATGAAATCTTCCCATTTGCAACAACATGGATGGAACTAGAGGATATTATGCTAAGCAAGTTAAGCAAAATAAGTCAGTCATAGAAAGATAAATACCATATGATTTCAGTTCTATATGGAATTTAAGAAACAAAACAGGTGCACATAGAGGAGGGGGAGGAAAAATAAAATAATATGAAAACAGAGAAGGAGGCAAATCATGAGACTCTTAACTATAGGGAATAAACTGAGGGTTGCTGGAGGGGAGGTGGGAGGGGGGATGGTATAATTGGGTGATGAGCATTAAGGAGGGCACTTGATGTAATGAGCACAGGTGTTACATACAACTGATGAATCACTAAATTCTACCAATGAAACTAATACTGCACTATATGTTAACTAAAGTGAATTTAAATAAAATGTAAATTTTAACAAAGCTACAGAATGGGTTATTAACACAAATGGACAGTCTTCTGATTCCCAGATAAGCCCTTTTCATCTACACCTTCTTCAGAAGGATTTTAAAGTGTGATCTTGGCCACATCTGCCTGACCCAGACGGGAGTGACAGGGTAATAACAGCAAATCAGACAGAAAAGAAGAGGAGACCTAGATGAACCTTCATACCTTGGCAGGAGGATAGATTATAAATCTAGGTATAACACTGCCTAAGATCCTGCCATTAAAGAATCATTTTTTTAAATTTCAGCATTGCCTTCTCTAGTGAATTCTGTTAGAAGAGAAAATATCTTCAAGAGATGTGAGGCTTTCAATGTTCAGAGTGAGTTTTGAACAGTCCAGAATTGGTGACTTCTGGGAGAAAAGGTATACAGGGTGTGGAACACTCACATGAACACCTGGTAGTGTGCTAGAGTCCATTCATTTTACCTAAGCTTAAACCACTCAGGTATCTCCCTCTAAGCCCAGAGAAAATAGCCAACCATCCTACAATCCAGGAGACTGAACAGAGCATGGACCCGAAGCAGCTTATATCTCCAGACAAATATTTAAAATTTTCAAGACTTGTAAATAATTTAAGTAGCCTAATACTCATTAACTTTAATGTATTCTCCACAACTGCTTCTACAAAATGTTAACTGTTCTGTTTTCTTCTATTTTTTTAAGCTTAATGAAGCTTTTAGTCTTATTGTGAGCAGCATCATTTATGATGGAAAATAGCCTCCTTGGATAGAAAAAAACTCTCTCAAAATATTGGAAGATAAAGGCAAACGAATTGTTTAGATCACACTCTCTGTTTTCTACCTGACCAAAAGCTATCTAACACCTTGGCTGAGATCCTGTGTTTCTGAAAGTTAGTACTGACTTCTACAAACATCTAATCTAAAAGGGTCGCCTATTTCACAAACATGCTGCATCACTAAACAGGAGGGTACGAGATTTGGGCTAAAGTCCCCACGGAGGCAAAAATCACTAAGTGGCCTTGGACAAGTCATGGTAGCTAGCCTCCTTGAGCTCTTCCCTTCATCTGTCAAACAAGCCTCACAAAACTGACATATCCTACACAGGGCTTTCCAGGTTCACATGAAAAAAGGGGTTTGAAGCTCTGATTGCAAGAAGCTGGGAGATAGCAAAGGCTATCTTATCTATCTTATCGTATCATGTATACCGTCCACATGCAACTATGTCAAAAAGGAAGATAAGAAGGCGAGAAATTAGAACCTGAAGGCTATTCATATCTTTCCTCTGTGGCTGAGGTACTTTGACTCCACTCATTTACTACTCAATTCTCCACTCTTCAGCTTCCTCTACCCCATCTTTTACAAGATAGAATACCATTTACTACACAGGCAAAGGCTTTCACTGTAAGTGGCTCAATTCCTCCCGCCCACTTCCTGTATTTCTCATGCTACTTCATTATCCCAAAAGCTCAAGGATTTAACTGTTGCACTGAACCACACTCTCATGTACTCTTAATGTACATCACTAGCCCAAGGGGAGATTCTTTGCATTTAGGTGGAAACTGAACTCAAATACACTTATTTTTATTTTATAAATATTCTAAGAATGCTGCAGGAAGGGCACCTGGGTGGCTCAGTTGGTTGAACATCTGACCCTTGGTTTCAGCTCAGGTCATGATCTCAGGGTCTTGAGCTGGAGCCCTGCATGGAGCTCCATGCTCAGCGTGGAGTCAGCTTGAGATGCTCTCTCTCCCTCCCTCTCCCTTGCTCCTCTTCCCACTCACACTCAATACATACATACATAAATAAATAAAATCTTTAAAAAATTAAAAAGGAATGCTGCAGCAGATCTTAACTGCTCTCCAATCCAGCTATGTTCAAAACTGGATTACAAGAGAACTGAGTTTTCTTAATCTGCATTCGAGATTAATTAACATTCTGTGCCTTCTTCCCAACTGCCCTTTCACTTACGCCTGCAGTAAACCTGAGACAGATAAAGAAAAACTGAGGCACCATTCATTTATGAGATTTCTCCTTAGGGACAAAGAACATCATTAACCTTTGCACTACATTCTCCCACCCTCCATAAATAGATCTCACCTTACTTGTACACAGACTGTGGCTCTAATCCCCTGCCCCCAGAAGCAGTGTGCATTTTTCTACTTGAAAGGTGATTTAAATTTCCGGTCAGATTCCCATGAGCACTCTGTAAACTCCTTCTATGACATTTGACCCTTATATTGAGAAGTCATGCCCTGGGCATATTTTAATCAGTTAAGGTAAATTGACAGGTAATCTGGTGTTTTACTTCTTACTAAATTTATAACATCATTTCTTTGAAAATCAGTCTCTTCAGTTTAAAGAAGTCACTCATTCTTGATCTTTTGAATTCTCTTTAATACAAAAGCACACTGATCTGCAAGAAATTTCAGGACTGAAGTATGGCAAAGATGAGACAGATGCTGCACTTTGTATGACATAATAATTGTTTTTATCACACCACCTATATTTCACTAGGGGAATATAAGAAGCAGGAGACAATTACTGCTAAGTAAAGAGCTTGTCTTGTTTTCTACATGACTGAATCTTCAGATCTTTCCATTAAAGCTTCCAAATAGAAGCAAATATCTATATGCCTGATTTTACAAGGTAGTAGGCTCAGGGCTATCAAAAGGAGCCTCTGTCCCTGTCTGTTGACCAGTCACTGTGCAAGCCACTGTGCTTAGTTGGTGATAAGGTGATAAAGACAGTAGCTTCTGGGCTCCAGAATCTCCAGTGTGGTGGGGAAATGCAGTCACATAAACAATTACCATTCTGTGTAATAAATGGTATTAAAAAGGAAAGAAGGACACAGATAAGGGACCCTAACACAGTCTGATCATAAGGTTTAAAAACAGTAACTGTTTTGGAGGATGAGAGAAGAAATAAAGGCAATAGAATGAAACAGGAAGCCTTATAGGTTGTATTAGGAAGTTTGGATTTTGCCTTGAAAGCAATACAAAGTTCCTGCAGAATTTTAAAGCAGAGGATGGCATAATCAATTTTTTTGAAGGACTGTCTGTAGTATGAGGATGACTGAAAGAAGAGACAATCTGGAGACATAAAAAAATTAGCAAAGAGATGGGGGCAGCCTTCTCTAAGGATTGGCAGTAGAGAGGGTCAGAAAGGAATTGATTTAGAAAAATATTTGGGAGTAGAATCAATAGGATGTGGTGATATGCTGGATGTAGAAAGGGAGGGGGAAAGGATTTTAAAATAACGCAAGTATAGCAGTAGGCAAGAATATGTTATATTTGATATGCCTGGGATATCTTGATGAAGATCCATAATAAGTCACTAAATATACAGAACTGAAGCCCTGGAGGGAGATGGGGTCTGGAGATATAGTTCTGAACCTTGTCACTTATAGGCAGTAACTAAAATGAATGCTATTGCCACTGGAGATTGAGGGAGTATATACACTGAGAAGAGAACAAAACCTCGAGAAGCATCCACTTTGAAGGGATCCCATAAGGAAAAAGTGCTTGCAAATAAAACAAAAAAGGACCGGCTAGAGGGTAAGAGGAAACAAGGGGTGTGTAGTGAATGATATAGCAATATAAAATAGATATTCAAAAGGGAAGAAATATTGCTCAGGCATGAATGGACAGCCAGCTAGGTAGCAGAACAGAAACCCAAGAAGAATGTGCCATCAGTGGTTATGCATCAGAGGTCACTGAGTTTCAGAAAAGCACAATCAATGCACCTACAATTAATAAGTATTACTGCACACCTAAGGATTTACCCACCAGTTTCAAAAAAGGAGATATACTTGGGGCCAAAAAGATCTGCATTAAAATCCGGTGCCTGTCAGTGACAAGAGACGTGATCTTGGGACATTCAAGTGAACTCAGACTGTCTTCATCTGCAAAATGAAAATAATACCTCCACCTCACAGGATTATTGCAAGGATTACAGATATAAAGAGCTTAGCACTGTGTTTAGTACATAGTAATGCTTATTAGCAAATGCCTATTGAATCTGAATGAATTATTTTATTGGAGTGTCTACCCTCTAGGGCCTTACAATTCTTACACAGGAGAGGTCACTAAACTGCCTAATTGCAGACTTGGCTTCTCTCCTGTCTAATCTGATTCCATTCAAACATGGGCATCAACTATTAAAAAAAATAATAAGGACAGGAGGCTGAGAATAAGGAAACAAGTCCTTCTAAAATACATTCCAGTATTAGATCACCAACTGTTGTGGTTCTAATAATATAAGCCCAAAGGCAATTGATAGTGATGCTCACTGTGTGAAGAACCTTCTGCCAGACTCTGGAGAGGGGAGAGTGGCAAAAAAAGAAAAGAATTTAAAACAGAAACAGAAACAAAAACAAAAACCTGACAGCACTAGGAATTCCGTGTCTGGTCAGGAAAAGGTGATAAATACCAAGAAAAGTACTTTTACATCATCATATGTCATAAACAAATTAGTAAAAATAGAGTAGTTTACTTTCCTGGAAAGTAAGCAACAAAAGAATGTAAATATTTGGGGCATCTGGGTGTCTCAGTCAGTTAAGCTTCTGCCTTTGGCTCAGGTCATGATCCCATGGTCTTGGGATTGAGCCCTAGTTTGGGCTCCATGCTCAATGGGGAGTCTGCTTGGCTCTTTCCCTCTGCCCTCCCCTTCCACTTACGCTCTCAAGCTCTCTCAAAAATTAAATAAAATCTTTAAAAAAAATGTAAACATTTTTTAATCCCATTTCACTTATTCCCTTCTCCATAAATTCTCTAGAATTGGGTAGCCAAGAGTTCCAATTTAAGTTCAACCATGACCCTGGGCATATTACTCACAATTTTTGAGGTTTTTTGTTTTTTTTTTTTTTTTAAGTAATCTCAACATAGGACTCAAACTCACAACCCCAAGATCAAGTTGCAAGCTCTTTCAATTGAGCCAGCCAAGCACCCCTATTACTTAATATTCTAAGCTTTGGCTTTCTCAACTATAAAATGAAGATAAAAATACATTATACAGCATACATATAATAATACACACTAAATCCTAAACATAACGCTGGCACATGTTATGTACTCTAGTTATTTGTTAGTTCATTAACATTAATAATAGCAGTTGTACGGATACAGCAATTGAATCTCTTTGATCATGTTCATCCTCCCCTCTGTACCGCCAATAACTATTTCCACTCCCCTCTCCCATGCTCTTCATCTCCTATGGCCCTCCTCACAGTAAAATCCACATAGCTGCTATCCAGCCAACTTGCTGAGTCCTACACCAGAGGCAGAGTCCTTTTCTGCTCTGAAAGAGAATCATGAAATCCAAAAGCCACTGTGGTATCTTAGAAGTAGCACCAGCCTAGGGGACAGTCTTAGCTCTGCCACTTGTGAATCCAGTACCTTATACACGTCACTAAGCTTCTGTGAGTTTGTTTCCACATGTGTATAGCAGGAACAACAGGGCTATGGAAATAGGACTGTTTTGATAAATTACATGATGATATTTATGCACACACACACACACAAACATATATACATACACACTAAGGAGCACTAAAATATATTTTAAAATATAAATAAATATATATAATAAAAATAATATAAATTAAATAAATAAAAGGATATAAAGCAAAAGATATTAACAAACCTGAAAGGAGAAGTTGACAGAAAATCAGTAAGAAATATTAACCTTAAGTGACATAATAGACCAGAGAGACTTAATAGATATATACATAACATTCCATCCAAAATCAGAAAAATATATTCTTCTCAGATGTTCATAAAACATTCTCCAGGACAGATCACAAGTTAAGCCACAAAAGAAAGGTCAATAAACTCAAGAATACTGAAATCGTAGCAAGCCATCTTTTCCAACTACAATGGTATAAAACTAGAAATCAATTACAAGAAGAAAACTAGAAAAACTAAAAATACTTGGAGATTTTTTTTTTAATATTTTATTTATTTGACAGAAAGAGAGAGCAAGCAAGCACAGGCAGAGGAAGAGGGAGAAGCAGACTCCATGCTGAATAGATAGCCAAACATGGGATTCCATCCCAGGACCCTGGGATCATGACCTGACCCAAAGGCAGATGCTTAACCAACTGAGCCACCCAGGTACCCCCAAATACTTGGAGATTAAACAACATATTACTGCACAACTACTAGATCATATAAGAAATTTGAAAAAAGAGATTAAAAAAATACCCAGAAACAAATGAAAACAGAAATATGATATACCAAAATCTATGAGTTGAAGCAAAAGTGACTCTAAAAGAGAAGGTTCATAACAATACACAGGCCTACTTCAAGAAACAAAAGAAATCTCAAACAATTTTACACACAAAGAAATAGAAAAAGAAGAAAACAATGAAAAGTCAACCTACTGAAAAGAAGATATTTGCAAATCATATATCTGATAAGAGGTTAACATTCAAAATATATAAAGAACTCATATGAATCAATAACAAAAAAAAACTAAAAAGTGGGCAGAGGATCTGAATAGACATTTTTTCAGAGAAGACATAAAGATGGCAAACATGCACATGAAAAGACATTCAACATCACTATCCATCAGGGAAATGCAGATCAAAACCACAATGAGAGATCACCTTATATATGTCAGAACGACTTATCAAAAAGATAAGAAATAACAAATGGTGAGGATGAGAAGAAAAAGGAACTCTCATGCACTGTGGGTAGGAATATAAACCTGTATAGTCACTATGGAAAACAGTATGGAGGTTCCTCAAAAAATTAAAAATAGAACTACCATATGACCTAGTAATTCCATTACTGGGTATTTATCCAAAGAAAATGAAAACACTAATTGGAAAAGATATATGCACTTCTATGTTCACTGAAGCATTATTTACAATAACCAAGGTACAGAAACAACCTAAGTGCCCATCCAAAGAAGAATAAAGAATATATTGTGTGTGTCTGTGTGTGTGCCATAAAAAAGGAAAGAAATCTTGCCATTTATGACAACGTGAATGGACCTTGAGGGTATTGTAAGTGAAATAAGTAAGACAAAGACAAATACTGCCTTATATGTGGAATTTAAAAAACAAAATACATATATGTATTCTATATGTATTTATATGTGCAATTTAAAAAACAAAATACAGACTCATAGATATACAGAGAAAATACTGGTGATTATAAGAGGAGACTTTCGGGGTTTCGAGTGAAATAAGTGAAGGGAATCAAAAAGTACAAAATACCCATTTGAACACAAACAAATCATGGTGCTATAATGTATAGCATGGGGAATACAGTCAATAATACTGTATTAAACTTGTATGGTGACAGATGGTAACTAGACTATATTTTGGTGATCTGTTCACAATGTATACAAATGTCAAATCACTAAGCTTACTCCTGAAGCTAATAATACTACATGTCAATTATAACTCAAAAAAAAAGTGGGTAGGGGCGCCTGGGTGGCTCAGTGGGTTAAAGCCTCTGCCTTTAGCTCAGGTCATGATCTCAGGGTCCTGGGATCGAGCCCCACATCGGGCTCTCTGCTCAGCAGGGAGCCTGCTTCCCCCTCTCTCTCTGCCTGCCTCTCTGCCTCCTTGTGATCTCTGTCAAATAAATAAATCTTTTTAAAAAAATTTTTAAAAATTAAAAATGACAAGATTTGATTCGTGTTTATGGCTGAGCAGTACTCTACTGTATAAATATACCATATCTTCTTTATCCTGGATTCATATAAAGTATAAATAAATAAAGTAATTCCAAAAATGGTGTTCCACGTATAATGTTCAGGAGAGTGTATGGTATGCTTACAGTTGGGCAAGCCTCTTTTAAGAGTAAATTACACATAGGGAACAGTAATGGTATTTATGACTTGAAAGACCAATTTCTCTTTTTTTTTCTTTAGATTTTATTTATTTATTTGAGAAAGAGAGAGTAAGAGAAAGCATGGGAGGGGAGAAGGTCAGAGGGAGAAACAGACTCCCCGTGGGAGCTGGATGTGGGACTCAGTCCTAGAACTCTGGGATCATGACCTGAGCCAAAGGCAGTGGCTTAACCAGCTAAGCCACCCAGGCACCTGAGAGACCAATTTCTTAAAAGAGAGATCTTCCCTACCTATTTCTCTCCCACAGTCTCCTCCTATTTTTCACAGCTAGGTCCAGAGGTTCTCCCTCAAACTCTATATTCAAGATTTCCTTAATTCCCAGAAAAATAGTGACTTGAGATTTAATAAATAAATATATACATATATGCATGCATACATAAATGGTATTTACGTAGTTGGAACCATCTCCCTAGCCTCCACTACAAAGTGTGATGGGACAAAGTGCTAAAATCTTTTCCATTAGTGACAATTAATAATAATGTACATCTATATAGCAATGTACCATTTATACCATACTCTCTTATATTACTTTAAAATGAATTTTCACAATATGCTATGAAATGAGCATTTTGATCTGCATTTCCATATTGATAAACTAGGATTCAGAAAGTTTAATTTTCTCAGGCTAACGCAACTAGTAAATGGTGTTCTTGAGCATTAACAAGATAGGTCTTACTTCAAATCCCATGTTCTTTCATTGACACTTTCTTTGTATATCTTCCCGTCCTACTCTAATTTTTTACTGTTACATGTATTAATTTTTCAATTTTGAAAAAGAAACAAATAAAATAAAATAGCTTTAAAAAATAAGTAGGTAATGAGAACAGGAGAAATCTAGGCATTTAGTAAATGCTAGTTCTAGGGGAAAGATGTCTTAATTAAGAATGAATGGACAAAGAGACTCAATCTCACAAAACAAACTGAGAGTTGCTGGGGGCTGGGGGGTAGGATGGTGGGGTTATGTAAAATAAAAGAGAAAAAAAGAAGGAATGGAAAAAATTCACCACATAATGTACACAAAAAGATGCTGTATCTTAAAAAGAAGAATGCTATAATATTCAAGAAGCAAGAAAACAGTATACTATGTAAAAGTGTTACTGGAGGGAAACAGTAAATAAGTAAGTATAAGGAAGCCACGGAGACTTAAGAAGAGTGGTAGTCCCTGATCCGGTGATCTCAGCAGATGGCAAGAGCCTGGGCAGAGAGATGGTTGCCATGTTTTTCAAGTCCTGCAGAAAGCAGCCACAATAGACTCTTGATTTCCTATTACAGTCCTCAGGAACCCAATACATGCAATGGGAAGATAGGCCTGAGATCTAACAGTCCACAGGCTTCTACCTGTGTGTTCCAGGCACTTGCCTGCATAGTTTGAACATCTTCAGAAAGTACAACTCTGCAATATCCCTAGTAAGTTAGGAGTGTCTCTGGGGTGCCTGGGTGGCTCAATCAGTTAAGCAGGTGCCTTCGGCTCAGACCATGCATGATCCCAGGGTCCTGGGACCAAGCCCCACATCAGGCTTCTTGCTTAGTGGGGAGCTTGCTTCTTCCCTGCCTTCCGTTCCCCTGCTTGTACTTGCTTTCTGTCTCTCTCTCTCTCTCTCTCTCTCTCACTCACTCTGTGTCAAATAAATAAATAATTTTTTTTTAAGTTAGGAGTGTCTCTAAGTTCTCTGAGTCCTACCAATTTTGTAGAGTTTGCTAATATGAAAACACTTCATAACTAACAAATGAATATTTTCCCATGTCATTTTCACTTCTAGTTATCACATAGCTGGTAGAAGCAGAGAAAGAAGTTTATAAATTAGGAGTTCTTTAAATATTTGGTATGTTTAGAGGGGGTACCCTCCCCCAAAACATTATGGTAGCTATACCATTGTTTCTCATGTAAACCTGTTAATTTTTCATTATAGAGCAATGTAATTTTTTTAATTTTAGTTAACATGAAATAGAAGCCAGCATCAGTCTTGTTTCAATTATGCTAGAGATACTTTAAATATATATTTATAACCTTCTCAATTTCATTCACATATTTTGTTTCATCGAAAGTTATAAAAATGATTACCTTTTTAAAATTAGCAACTTCTGGGGAAACCAGGTGGCTCAGTCAGTTAAGTGTTTGCCTTTAGCTCAGGTCATGATCTCAAGGTCCTGAGATCAAGTCTGGCATCAGGCTCCCTGCTCAGCAGAGATCCTGCTTCTCTCTCTCTCTCTGACCCCCATTCATGCTTGCTCTCCCTCTCTCAAATAAAATATTTTTTTAAAATAAATAAACAAATGAATGAATGAATAAAAAAATAAATAAATATATAAAATTAGCGACTTCCAATGTGTGCATAGAAAAAAAAATACTTCCTGCTTTAGGGCAGATTCATTCTAAATTAAGAAGTGTGAAGTCACCTTCTTTTCCTCTCTATAAAGAAACCAAAAAAATGTGAAGGCTATTAGACATATGTTCTAATTTTCTTTTCCCACCTAACCTGCAATTTCTTAGACCAATCTCTTTAAGCTGTTCAGCCCCTCCACTTTAAACCAATAGTACAGAGCAAACCATGTAAAAAGCAATAGAGAATTAACTTGAGATTATCAGGCTAATGATACAGCTATCACAGTGTGGAACACTTTTGTGAGAAGAATATCACTGCTGGAGAATAAATCTGAACACATTTTCTAAGATTTCACCAGATACCTACATCTAAATGCACAGGCCAGGTTTTTGTTTGGTGTTTGTCTGAGCAGCTTAAGGCTTTGTCCCATAGAGGGACAATCATGCCTAATTACTATACTCCATTTGTCTCACACCTAAGAATACATAGTTTCCTTCTTTATTAGCTTCTCCTAGCAAAACAGAACCATGACACCAAATCTGAACTCAACCCAATTAGGAAATTTTTAAGTTGGAATAAAAGGAAGAAGCTCCATGCATACCTCATAAAACCTACATTCCAGAAATAGATCTGAAACATCCAGGTGGGCCAGAGCCAGCAAGTTCACTTTCCTGTCACCAAGTCACCACTAATAGGAGAAAGGATGTCTCTGCATCACCTAGGAATATTTCCTTATCTGCCAAGAGAAAAATCACAGTTCCCTCAAGGAAGCCAACCCTTCCAATCTCAGAGGTTTTAATGGGTACTACTAATCTTCACCCTGACACAACACATATAAGGAAGCAAGTGAGCCACTCACTAACCTAGTTCTATTTAATGAACTATTGGTCTTTGTGTTTTCCTCTCTAGTTCCCTTACATTCTACTCTCAATACAGAAGCCACAGTAAACCTTTAAAATTATGTCGGATCATATCTGTCTTCTCTCAAAGCCCTGCCTTGGCTTCCCATTTCATGCCAAGCAACAATGGCTTATCAGGCCTTTATGATCTGCCCACCGCCCATGATCTCTGACATCTCCTCCTCTCCCCTCACTAACTTCTCCAAGAACCCTGGCCTCCTTGCTGTTCTTCAAATAGAAGAGACCACTTAGAAGCCTACACAAAGTCTTTATACTTCCTGGTCCCTGGACTGTTCTTCCTCTACATACTCATCATAACTAATTCACAGACCTCTTTCAAGTATTTGCTCAAAAATGACCTTCTCAATGAGGTCCCCCCTCCCACATAATCCCCCTTTCCTGCCTTAACCCCCCCTCCCCCAGTATACTTATTATCTTCCAACATAGTAAACGTTTTAATTTATTATCTGCTTTCCATTATTAGAATATAAGCTCCATCAGGGAAGAGATCTTTGTCTGCCTATATACTGATATATCTTTAGTCTCTAACTCATAATAGTACTCAATAAATATTCATTAAGAAATTAACACTCTAAGATGTCTGGGTGGCTCAGTCAGTTAAGTGTCTGCCTTTGGCTCAGAACGTGATCTCAGCAACCTGGGATCCAGTCCTACATCAGGTTCCTTGCTCAGTGGGAAGCTTGCTTCTCCCTCTGTCTGCCACTCCCTCTGCTTGTGCTCTCTCTGACAAATAAATAGTTAAAATCATTTAAAAAAATTAACACTCAAAAAGTTAGTATGTATAATAGTCTTCTCACTGTATAGATTATGTAATTTTAGCACCAGAACAACCATGGGTAGTCTTTGGGAACAATAAAGTACTCATGACAGAATGCATGATTAGGGGCCTTCTCTGAAAATAAAGACTCCTTATCTGTTACCCTCACAAGAATTCAAATCACTATTTCTGATTCATTCTACTTGCACAGCCTACCCAGACTGCAGCCATTATCACCTAGTTTTTGTGTTTGCACTTTTTTGTTTTGCTATAAAAAAAACTATTTGAAACTATTACCCTACATCTTGACTTCAGATTATCTCCACCATCCTCCATTAATTCTTGAACACAAATTGCTTAACCTGGATCCATTTACTTTCTAAATGTTAAAGAAAAGATGTAGCCATTGGATTCCATCAGAAAATCAAGCCCATTTTTCATTCTGATGATATTTGAGAAAGACTTAAGTTCCGTAGTTTAAGACACATTTAACAACAAAACAAGTTGTTCTTGATTTCCATACGACGTGAGAAAGCTATTGGTTAGACATTTTGTTTCCCAGTTTTTCCTTTGAATTTCTTCATCATTGAAGAGAAATAAAAATTTTTAAAAGTCAACCATAATGTAAGGCTGCCGCATCTTCCCCTCAAAAACTGCAACAAAACAATACTAATTTCTTCCACTTCCTCCATATAGAATATTGTTTCCTTGAAAAAAATCTTATCTTGGACACAAAAGAAAGCAGTGTCCAGACACATTTCAGTTCAACCCCTGACAGTAATATAGGCAGGCACTATGTATATATGCTACTATTTACTTATAATGATAATAGCCTTACAATATAAGTCAGTGCACTTTACAGAAGGAAAGATGAGTTTTCAAAGAGATGAAGTTGCTCATGGTGGCATAACTACCAGGATCCAAATCTAGACCTTAAGACATGACTACATTCTTCCCACCTCCCTGTACTGAGGTTCTGCATTAGTGCCGAGTCCAGTCCTGACAGAACCTCCTTAACTGAAACATGGCTTCATATTCCCTCATGTTATTAAGGAAATGAATCATTAGTACTTGGCAATATTTGCCAACCTTTGGTTAAGAGATTACACTCTTTGCATTTAATCATTCACTAAGTAGCTAAATTACTATTTTAACAGCTCTGAAGTTGTTAGTGTAAATGAGAAATCATCATAACCATATCAGTGACTCCCACTCCTAAGTAATATACTCTGTTCATAGTGTAGCTTATAGGATGATGTTTACTGGAACTTAGTTTAATTTTATCACATAACTTGGAATGCATAAATACTTATGGGATTTAAATCAGGTATTCTGAAACAGAAAAGTAAACCATATTTTACAGTATTATGATCCACTAAGTAAAAGATCTACTTCAACTTCCTCTACTTTGGCCTTGTAAGTTTAGCTCTACATGAGATGAATCATTAAGATTCAAAAGTGACAACTGGATAGCTCTAAATTTAAATGAAACAACATTAGAGCCCAAGGAAAAAATACAAAAATTTACTTGTAAGTTAACACCAAAAAGTTACATCAGACAGCAGCATTTTAATTCATCTGCTCTTCATCTACTTAACCAAAAACGCACATACACACACATACACACAAATCAGAATGAGAAAGGAAATTTCAAGAGCACTAGAAATTGGTAATATTGGTAAATGATCTATCAGTTAAAAACATGTTTAATTTCAGAACATATAGTTGGAGTCCTAGGTCAAAACTAAAAGGCCAGAGTAATGGTAGATTTCCACCCAAGCTATTTTTCATATAAACCTCAGTGTTGTGGGGAAGGAGATGGAAGAGGATAGGAATGGGGGGGAAAATGTGAAAAAATAATGGATAGAAACTTCCCAAATTAAAAAAAAAAAAAACAACTATAAGCCTACAGATCTAATAATTCCAACGGACTCCAAGCACAAAAGAAAAAAGGAAGAAAACTACACCATAACACATAATTATCAAATTGACCTACATAAGTGATAAAAAGAAAATCTTAAATATATCCAGAGATGTAGGGGGGAAATATATTAAGTAGAAACAAATATGGTGATAGCAGTATCTCATTGGAAACACTGCAAATGAGAAAACAATGTCACATGTTTAAGTGCTGAAAGAAAAAAAATGTCAACCTAGTTTTGTATATCCGGTAAATGTATCTTTCAAGTAAGAAAGTGAAATGAATAATTTTTTAGTCATTATAAAAGCTGAAAGAATTCATCACCTGCAGACTCACACTACCAAAAATGCTAAAGGAAATAAGCAAAAGAACTCGTTTTCTTCAAGCAGAAGAAAAATGAGAACAGATGAAAATGTGGATTTACACTGGAAATGGCAATTATATGGACAAATATGCAAGATTTTTTTTTATTATTTGTATTCCCTTAAATTTAAAATTTGACTGTTTAAACAAAAATAATAATGCAATGGGGAGTTTATAAAATATTTATAAGTAAAATATATGAAAACAATATGTTAAAGAAATGATAGTATCCAATTTTAAGATTCTTATGCCATATCTGAGTGCAGTATCACTTGAAAGTAAACTTCTATGTTTAAATATGTAACTATAGACCATAAAGAAACCACTAAATTACCAAAACTTAGAGTTATACCTAATAAGCTAACAAAGAAGATAAAATTGAATCAATCCAAAAAGAAAGCAGAAATAAAGAAAAAGCAGAACAAAGAATAGATGGGACAAGTAGAAAACAAAAAACAAGATGATAGACTTAAACCTAATGACAGCAATAACCATGTTAAATGTCAAGAGTCTGATGATTCTAATTAAAAATCAAATATGTCATATTAGGGAAAAAAAAAGACAAAAAAGCAATCCCCAACTATATGCTCCATGTAACAATATATTTTAAATATAAAGACACTAATAGCTTAAATGAATGTTTATGTTTTCCTATTCCAGAAACTATGACATACAGTATATTTATATCAGGACAACTACATGATCACAATGGTGTCCACAAATGTGCAAGTGGTTCCTGGAGTTGCCCACCCCCCCACACCAGCAAATAAAAGGCATATTACAAGCAATATGAAAGTGATGCTCTTTTATATCTGTAAAATTTTGAGGATAAAGCTATGTGTTTAATGACTCATATATTATTTTTCACCTACTACATGGAAGAGAATGTGTTAATCATCACAAGGGACAACATTTTAAAAAAATACAAAATTTAGAATGATATGAGTGACCAACCACTTTAACCAGGTCTTTTCAAGTTTTAGTCTCAGATATTGAAACCACCCCTCCCCTCAGTCCTGGGGAAATTGGGTAGTTGGCCAGAGAGACACTTCATTGGTTGTAGTTGTGACAAAGATCATCAAAACTATAAGCCAAACTGAAAAATCACTTATACTTCTGACTTTACTGTCAGGTCTAAAATCAGAATGTATTTGTATTACTTGGCATAGCACATTATTATAAACTAATTATAGAGTCTATACCTAAACTCCAACATAAGGAGTTGATGCTATACATCTCAAATATCTCAGAGTTCCAAATTCTCTACATGTAATGCCAAATAAGTGACCCCTAATCACTTTTGTTTAAAAAAAGGAAAAAAAGAAAAAAAAAGAAAACCTTTAGGATAAGCTTAATTTTCCTCTATAGTTAATTCTTTGATCTCACTGAAAATATAAAAACTGGAGAAGTTGCAAAGATGGCAGAAGAGTAGGGGACCCTATTTCAACCAGTCCCCTGAGTTGAGCTAAATATATATCAGACCACTCTGAACACCCATGAAATCAGCCTCAGATGTAAGCAAATACATCCAGATCTCTACAAACAGAATATTGCCGGTGGTTGGCCTAGAGGTGTGAAGTGGGGAACCATGATTCTGTGGACAGATATTGGAAGATAAACAGAAGAGGGAGGGACCCTCTGGGATCCTACGTTGCCAAAGCTCAAAAGCCTTGTATGCTGGGGACCAGACACAGACTTGAAGACTAGTAGCACTGAGGAAAAGACTTTTAGGCAGTCCCCAGACAGAAACCTGGAGCTGCAGTGGTGTGTACAAAAACTGGGGGTGCAGGCAGTTTTAGAAGAGCAAAGAACAGAGATGTGCCTGAACCTGGAAGTGAGAGCTAGAATGCTGTTGTCGGGTGCACAACCCAGGACACTGCGGTTTTTAGCAATACAGACAGAAATGGAGACAGTATGGCCTGAAGAGCTCACTAAAGAACACACTGCAATCTCTCTCTTCTGAGACAGAGGTTTGGATACAGTCAGCTGTGCTCTGACTCTTGGATGAGATGCAGAAAGCCACAGGGGAAAGCCACCAGAGAACAAAAGCCCCCCAAAAACAGTTTTCACTGAGCCCATCTCCCCACCCCATAGGGGCAGGGCAACTCTGCCCAAACAGGGTTGCCTGAGTAATAGTATTGCAGGCTCTTCCCCCAGAAGACAGGCTGGAAGAATAAGAGACCAACAACCCTAAGTTCCCTATAAAACAAGTGCACCTTGCTTGGGTTGTGGTCAATAACCTGGACTTCATACATTCCCTCAACCACCCCTCAACAGAATGACTAAGGGGAGGAACCCCCAACATAGGAAAGATTCAGAGACTGTGACCTCTGCCACAGAATTAATGAATATTGCTGTAAGCAAGATGTCAGAAATTGACTTCTGGGTAACAGTTAATGAAGATAACAGCTAAGATGGAGAAAACCATTAATGGCAACGGATATTCTCTAAAGGCATAAATGAGAGCTGATATGGAAGAATTAAAAGTGTTATCAATGAGATCCAAACTAATCTAGATACTCTAAGAGCCAGGGTAAACGAGGCACAAGAATGAATTAGTGATCTAGAAGACAAATAGAGGAAGGAACAGGAGGAGGCCTGGAACAAACAGCTTAAAAATCCTTGAAAACAGAATCAGATAAACAAATGACAATATGAAGCATTCCAATCTCAATTACTGGGATCCCTGAGGAAGTAGAGAGAGAGAGAGAGATAGGACTAGAAGATCTATTTGAGCAAATTGTAGCTGAGAACTTCCCTAATCTGGGGAATGAAACAAACGTTCATGTCCTAGAGGCAGCAAGGACCACTCCCAAGATCAAGGAGAACAGACCAATGCCCAGCATGTAATAGTAAAACTCACAAATCTCAGAACAAAGGAAATCATCTTAAGGGCAGTCAGGGGGAAGAGATTCCTTACATACAGAGAGAGGAACATCAGAATAACGTCAGACTTGTCCACAGAGACCTGGCAAGCTAGGAAGGGCTAGCAAGACATATTCAGGGTACTAAATGAGAAGAACATGCAGCCAAAAATACTTTATCCAGAAAGGCTGTCATTTAGAATGGATGAAGAGATAAAGACCTTCCAGGACTGGCAGAAGCTGAAAGAATATGTAACCACTAAGCCGACTCTGCAAGAAATATTAAAGGGGGTTCTATAAAAGGAGATGGACCCCAAGAGTGACACAGAACAGAATTTAACAGAGACAATCCATAGAAAAAAAGGACTTCACAGGCAACATAATTATAATTAAATCATCTCTCAAAATCACTCAACATGAATGGCTTAAATGCTCCCATAAAATGGCACAGGGTTTCAGATTGGATAAAATTATAAGACCCTTCCATATACTGTGTACAAGAGATTTATTTAGAATCTAAAGATACATCCAGACTGAAAGTGAAGGGATGGAGAGTTATCTTTCATGCCAATGGACCTCAAAAGAAAGTTGGGGTAGCAATTCTCATATTAGACAATTAGATTTTAAGCTAAAGACTGTAGTTAGAGATATAGAAGGATACTATATCATTCTTAAAATGTGTACCCAACAAGAAGATCTAATAATTGTAAATATCTATGCCCCCAATATGGGAGCAGCCAACTACATAAGCCAATTGTTAACCAAAATAGAGACATATTGATAAAAATACAATAGTAGGACACCTGAACACTCCACTCTCAGCAATAGACAGATCATCTAAGCAGAAAACTAACAAAGAAACAAGAGCTTTGAATGACACATTGGAGCAGATGGACATGGTAGATATATACCAAACACTCCACCCTAAAACAATAGAATACTCAATCTTCTCGAGGGCACATGTAACATTCTCCAGAATAGACCACATACTGGATCACAAACCAGGTCTCAACCGATACCAAAAGACTGATATTATTCCCTGCATATTCTCAGACCACAATGCTTTGAAAATGGAATTCAATCACAAGAAAAAGTGTGGAAGACATTAAAACACTTGGAAGCTAAAGACCATCCTGCTGAAGAATGTTTGGATCAACCAGGAAATCAAAGAACTTAAACAATTCACAGAAACCAATGAGAACAAAGACACATTGGTCCAAAACCTACAAGATACAGTAAAAGCTGTCCTAAGGGGGAAATACATAGCCATCCAAACCTCACGCAAAAAATAAAATAAAATAAAATTTTAAAAATCCTGGATATACAAACTCCTTTTACACCTTAAAGAACTGGAGCATCAACAACAAATTAAGTCTACCCCACAAAAGAGAAAGGAAATAATTAAGATTAGAGCAGAAATCAGTGAGTTAGAAACCAGAGATACACTAGAACACATCAATGAAACTTGAAGCCGGTTCTTTGAAAGAATTAATAAGATCAATAAACCACTGGCCAGACTAATCCAAAAGAAAAGAGAAAGGACCCAAATTAATAAAATTATGAATGAATGTGGAGAGATCATGACTAATATCAAGAAAATAGAAACAATCATTAGAAAGTATTAACAACAGCTATATGCTAATAAGTTAAGCAACCTAGAAGAAATAGATGCATTCCTGGAAGCCTACAAACTTCCAAGACTGAAACAGGAAGAAATTGACAACCTGAATAGATTAATAAATAGTAAAAAGATTGAGGCAGTGATCAAAAACTTCCCAAAAAATGAAGAGTCCAGGACCTGATGGATTCCTGGGGAATTCTACCAAACATTCAAAGAAGAAATAATACCTATTCTCCTGAAGCTGTTTCAAAAAATAGAAACAGAAGTGAAACTTCCAGATTCTTTCTATGAAGTCAGCATTACCTTGGTCTCCAAACCAGGCAAAGACCCCATCAAGGAGAATTTCAGACCAATATCCCTGATGAATGTGGAAGCTAATATTCTCAACAAGATCCTAGCTAATAGGATCCAATGCTACATTAAAAAGATTATTCACCATGTCCAGGTGGGATTTATCCATGAGATGCAAGGGTGGTTCAACATTTGCAAATCAATCAATGCGATAGATCAAATCAATAAAAGAAGACAGAAGAATGACATGGTCCTCTCAATTGATGCAGAAAAAGCATTTGACAAAATACACCATACTTTCCTGATTAAAAATCTTCAGAGTATAGGGATAGAGAGAACATTCCTCAACTTCATAAAATCCATCTATGAAAAACCCACAGTGAATATCATTTTTAGTAGGGAAAAGCTGAGAGCCTTCCTACTGAGATCAAGAACATGACAAGGATGCCCATTCTCACCATTATCATTCAACATAGTACAAGAAGTCCTAGCAAGAGCAATCAGACAACCAAAAGAAAAAAATTCAAATTGGCAAAGAAGTCAAACTCTCTTTCTTCACAGATGATATGGTACTTTATGTGGAAAATCCAAAAGACCACCCCCAAATTACTGGAACTCATACAGCAATTCAGTAATGTGGCAGGATACAAAATCAATGCACAGAAATCTGTTGCTTTCTTATACACTAAAAATGAAACTGTAGAAAGGGAAAATGGAGATTTGATTCCATTTATAATAGCACCTAAAACCCTAAGATAAACCTAACCAAAGAGGAAAGGATCTATACTTGAGGAACTACAGAACACTCATGAAAGAAATTGAAGAAGACACAAAAAAATGGGAAAAACATTCCATGCTCATGGATTGCAAGAAAAAAACATAGTTAAAATGTCCATGCTGCCCAGAGTAATCTATACTTTCAATGCCATCCTGGTCAAAAGAGCAACGACATTTCTCAAAATGCTGGAACAAACAATCCTAAAATTTGTATGGCATCAGAAAAGAGCTCAAGTCACCAATGAAATGTTGGAAAAGAAAAACAAAGCTGGGTGCATCATGTTGCCTGATTTTAAGCTATCTTACAATGTTGTGATCATCAAGACAGGATGGTACTGGCACAAAAACAGACACATAGACCAAAAGAATCAAACAGAGATTCCAGATATGGACCCTCAACTCTATGGTCAAATAATCTTTGACAAAGCATGAAAAAATATCCAATGGAAAAAAGACAGTATCTTCAAAAAATGGTGCTGGGAAAAATGGTGCTGGGAAAATTGGACAGAAGAATGAAACTCGACAATTTGGTTTAAGTAATTTATTTTATTTATTTATTTGAGAGAGAGACACACAGCAAGAAAGGGAAGACAAACAAGGGGAGTGGGAGAGGGAGGAGCAAGCTTCCCACGGAGTAGGGAGCCCAATGCAGGGTTCGATCCCAGGACCCTGGGATCATGACCTGAGTCAAAGGCAGACACTTAATGACTGAGCCACCCAGGTGTCCCTTGACCATTCTTTTATGCCATACACAAAATTAAACTCTAAGTGGATGAAAGACCTCCATGTGAGACAGAAATCCATCAAAATCCTAGAGGAGAACATAGGCAGTAACCTCTTCAACATCAGCCACAGCGACTTCTTTCAAGACACAACTCCAAAGGTAAGGGAAACAAAAGTGAAAATGAACTTTTGGGAATTCATCAAGATAAAAACTTCTGCACAGCAAAGGAAATGGTCAACAAGACAAAAAGGCAACTCACAGAATGGGAAAAGATATTTGCAAATGACACTACAGACAAAGGGCTGATATCTAAGACCTATAAAGAACTTCCCAAACTCACCCAAAAAACAAATAATCAAATCAAAATATGGGCAGTCAAAAAATGAACAGGAGACATGAAAGGATACTTCTCAAAAGAAGACATACAAATGGCTAACAGACACATGAAAAAATGTTCATTATTAGCCATTGGGGAAATTCAAATCAAAACCACATTGAGATACCACCTTACACCAGTTAAAATGGCAAAAACTGACAAAGCAGGAAGCAACAAATGTTGGAGAGATATTAGAGAAAGGGAAAACTTCTTACACTCTGGTGGGAATGCAAGTTGGTACAGCCACTTCGGAAAACAGTGCGGAGGTTCCTCAAAAAATTAAAAATAGAGCTACCCCATGATCCAGCAATTACACTACTGGGTATTTACCCCAAAGATACAGATGTAGTGAAAAGCAGCATGGTTCACAATAGCCAACTGTGGAAAGAGCTGAGATGCCCTTCAGAAGACAAATGGATAAAGAAGATGTGGTCCATGTGTACAATGGAATATTACTCAGCCATCAGAAAGGATGAATACTCAACTTTTGCTTCAGCCTAGATGGGACTGGAGGAGATGATGCTAAGTGAAATAAGTCAAGCAGAGAAAATCAATTATCCTATGTTTTCACTTATTTGTAGAACATAAGGAATAGCATGGAGGACATAAGGAGAAGAAAGTGGAAAATGAAGGGGGAGTAATCAGAGCAGGAGACAAACCATGAGAGACTATGGACTCCAGGAAACAAACTGAGATTTTAGAAGGCGGGGGCGGATGGGTGAGCCTGGTGATGGGTATTAAGGAGGGCACATATTGCATGGAGTACTGGGTGTTATACGCAAACAATGAATCATGGAACACTACATCAAAAAACAATGATGTACTGTATGGTGACTAACATAATAAAATTATATATATTTTATATATACACACACACACACACACACACACACACACACACTAGAGACTGCTTAGTTGCAATATTGCAATATTAGGCTATAAATAAGTATTCATTGGAGTCTTTTCTCAGAGAATCTCTTGGCACTATTTAAAGGAAAGTTATCTACTGCAAAAGGTTAATCAACTCAAACTCAACAAAAGGTCTGACTTTAATTGAGAGTCCAAATGTCAAAATCTGAGACAAGCTTTAAATAGAGCAAAACAAATTTAACATGTGTGATGCTAAAAATTCTCTCGTGTAAATTTGCATCCTCAAATCCTTACTAGGATGACAGTACATATTTTGGGAGAATGGCAGCAGATACTTGCTAAAATGACAGTACAGATTTTAATGATAATTTCAAACATCTACATGAAAGATATTGGTCTACAGTTATTATTCTTTAAAGTCTTTGTCTGGTTTTAGCATCAGGGTAATGGTCGCCCCTGAAAACCTGAGGAAGCACTTCATTCTTTTTCAGTTTCTGTAGGGGGTATTTATGTAGAATTGACATTTTTTCAGCTTTAGTGTTCAGAAGAGTTCGCCAGTGAAATTAGGTGTTGAGTTTTATTACAATGTTTTTAACAATGAATTAATTTTCTTTAATAGATAACTATTTAGATTATTTCTTCTTGAAAGCATTTCTGTAGTTTGTGTCTTTGAAGGAATCTATCAAATTCATCAATATAGTCAAATGCCTAAGGCATAAAAGTGTTTATAATATTCCCTTGTTGTCTTTTTCAGTTATTTGAAAGATCTACACTGGTGTTCCTTTTAGTTCCTTTTTTTTTTTTTTCATCACTCTTTTATATTTGGTCTTTCCAAAGACATGTCTTTATTTTTACTGACTTTACTGTTTTCTGATTCCAATTTATTTTTTATCTTATTTTCTTCTACCTGCTTTGGGTTATATTTGCTCTTTTTTCTTAAGGTAGTCTTAAAACATTGACTTGAGATTTTTACTCTTTTCTAATAGAAAAATTAAATGTTACAGATTTCCCTCTAAGAACTGCTTTAGCTGCAGCCCACAGATTTTGATACACTGTATGTTTGTTTTCATTTAAGTAAAAATATTTTTAAATATTTCATATAATTTCCTTTTTGAGCTATGAATTATATTGCTAATTTTTTTTATTTTGAGGATTTTTCCAGATGTCTTTGTATTATTCATTACTAATTTAGTTTCCCTGTAGTTGGAGAATAAATTTAGTGTGACTTTAGTTCTTATAAATATGAAGTTTGTTTTATGGCCCAGAATATAGTCTGCCTTAATAAATATCCCACATGCACTCAAGAAGAACATATATTCTACTGTTACTGTATGAAGTATTCTATAAATATCAGCTAGGTCAAATTGGTTGACTGTATTCTCAAGTTTTCTATATCCTAACTAATATTGGGATCCTGAAATATCTGATTATAATTTGGGATTTATTCCTCCTTTCTAGTTGTCAGTTTTTTGTTTTGTTATGAAGCTCTTTTATTAAGAACATAAACATTTAGGGTTATAGGCAGAAAATCAGTAGCATTTGGAATACCTGAAAAACGTGGTCAACCAACTTGTCTTAGTTGACATTTATAGAATGAAGCTGCCCACTATTTGCACTTCTAGTCAACAAATAATGAGACACATACAAAAAAATTAATTGCAGCACTTTTTATAATAGAAAAAATAAGAACTCATTGTTCAGAAGTAGAGAAATCAGATACATAAACTAATTTACTCACATGATGCATACCACAGAGTAGGTGAAATAAATAAATCATATCTTCATGTATCGGTCAAATCTCAGAAACAAAATGATGAATGTATGAAGCAAGTTGCAAAAGAATACATACATTATAATGAGAGTTCAGGTTTACAAAATCTATCAAATTAATTGTTTAACGAAAAGGAAACACACAATATAATCATATCAATATATAAGAAAAACATATCTGATAAAATCCAATTCTTTTAATAAAAATACTATGTAAAAGAGAAATACAGAAAAGTTAATAGAATGTGAAAATTTGTATTTCAAACCATAGAGCAACCAACAACAACAAAAACAAAACAACACAAAACAAAAAGAGATAGAATTAAGCACAGCCAATACTGGGAGTAATTGTATTCTTAGTGAATATTGAATTAGTCCAAGAGAACAGAGAAGAAAAAAAGGGAGAAAAATAGGTGAAAAATTAGCAAAATGATAGTTTTTAAATTCTGCTATATAAAAAAATACATTAAGAATTGATGGTTTGAACAATCAATTAAAATACATAGATTGAAAGATTGGAGGGAAAAAAATCAAAATCAAACTCTATTTTGTCTACCAGAAATGAAATTTACCTATAAAAACACAGAGAATTTAAAAATAAAAGGATCGTAAAAGATATGTCAGGAAATGCCAATCAAAAGAAAGGAGTCACTTTTGGAAGACAAAGTAGATCTCCTATAAATGAATACTACCAGGTTTATGAGAGATATCACACTATGTTAATGAGGATAATTCATCAAGAGGATATAACAATCCTTATTTATGTATGTACCTAAGAACAGAGCTTCAAAATACATAAAGCAAAAAGAGAACTAAAATTAAAAAATTCACAACATAACTGGAAACTTCAACAGTTCTAATAATAAAGATACGGAATAAAACTTCAGTTAAGAATATAGAAGAGCATTTAAAAAAAAAGGAATACAAAAGGCCTAATCTAGTGTCCTTTATAGCACATTCTACCCATTAATAATAGAATACATGGGGCACCTGTGTTGCTCAGTTGTTAAGTGTCTGCCTTTGGCTGAGGTCATGATCCCAGGGTCCTAGGATCAAGCCCTGCATTGGGCTCCCTGTTCAGTGGGAAGCCTATTTCTCCCTCTCCCACTCCCCCTGCTTGTGTTCCCTCTCTTGCTCTCTGTCAAATAAATCAATAAAATCTTTTAAAAAATGGAATACATATTATATTCTCTTTAAGTACACATGGTACAGTGACCAAGGCAGAACATAATAAATATTTTAAAAATTTAAATCATCTGGGCGCCTGGGTGGCTCAGTGAGTTAAAGCCTCTGCCTTTGGCTCAGGTCATGATTCCAGGGTCCTGGGATTGAGCCCGGCATCAGGCTCTCTGCTCGGCGGGGTGCCTGCTTCCCTTCTCTCTCTGCCTGTCTCTCTGACCACTTGTGATCTTTGTCTGCCAAATAAGTAAGTAAAAAAAAAAAAATTTTTAATCATTCAAGTGTGTTTTCTGGCCACAAAGAAATTATTAATCAACAACAGAACAATATCTAGAAAAATTCCAAATATGTGATAATTAAAAATATATTTCCACATAACCAGGGCTCAAATAGGAAATGACAAGGAAAATCAGAAAATACGCTTACATAAATCAAGGCTTAGAGGATAACATGTAGCATTACATACTCATATAAAAAAAGGTTTCAAATCAGTTACCTGAACCATTACACTGAAAACTAGAAAAATAAAAGCAAAAGCAAGCAGACAAAAGGAAATAATAAAGAGCAAAAATCAATAAATTTGAAAACAGAAAAACAGTGGAGAAAAACTAAAGAAACGGAAAGTCAATTATTTGAAAAGATCAATGAAGTTGAAAATCATCTAGACAGCAACACAAATTATCAATATTGAGAAATGAATTAAGTATAGCTGCACGCATCAAAATGGGTGAACTCCTATAATACACTATTCAATAAAAAAAGTCATTTATATAAAAACTAAAAATTGAAGACTTAAATAGTGTATTTTTGGATCAGATACAATGTAGTATAACTATACAGACAAGCACTGGAATGTTAATCACTAAAATCAGAAATACAGTTATATTAAGAGGAAGAAAATTATATATTAGGGTGGAGTTTTGTTTCTCAAGTTGAGTCATGACTATTTTTTCTTTATTATTATTAGTCAAAACAAAAAATATCAATCTGTTTTCCAATTATTTAAACAATAAATCTGATTTTTTTAAGTCATGAAATTCTTTAATGGGAACTAGCAACACTCAAACTGTCAAAATATATTCATAATTAAGCAAAGACTAATAGAACTTTTTTCCTTCTCTAGACATATCACGAGCTTCTGCCACAAATAGTCTGACAAAACAGCACAGACTTTACAAGATGTTTTCTTGCAGAGAGAGATACCATGTATTTACTAAACAATATACCACTGAAATAAACTATAAATATTGAAACCTCTAAGCCCTAAGCTGGGTGAGAGATTCAGAGTTGACAATATTCTTTATCCAGAATTTCTTCTTAGATGGGTATATTTTTACTCTCCCCCAACTCAACTACCCACTCAATAAGAAAAACAAACAGGAAAATCAAATGTTTGAATGGTGAAGTCTGAACTTTAATTTTTATATTAGCCATAAAACTATGAACCAAAAAAGAAATGTTGAAGTATTCAGTACGACTTGCTTTTTATAACTATTTGTTTTTCAAGAGAATCTGAGGTGTGAACTCAGCATGTTCATTTTCCCACAACTATGAAAATGTATCCCAGTAAAGAGGCTGATCACTTAATTTGACAAAAGAAAAAATTCTACATATTTTTTTTATCAAAAGACACTCCTCCAGCAAATACTAAGTTGTGCAGAATTGCTTTTAATCTTCTGACAATAGTGACATGTCAGCAACTAGAAAAAGGTTGAGGCAAAAGGCAAAACTGGTAAGATGTGTAAACATCTATTTTGCTAATAAATGTTCTTGTATTTGAAGGCATTAACATGATAACATGGAAATAATAGTAAATGTAATCTAAATCAATGCCAATTTATTGGGGTAATTTTTTTCCTCTGTGTGGTAAAGTTGTCACAGAAAAGAGGTTAAGAATGACATGTGCTAACAATCATTGGTCAATGCGAAAACACCACATGATAGCATCTATGTGTAAATAGGGACATGAACAAGTAATAACATCCCTGGGCATAGGATTCCTCTAGCCACATCGTTACTAATTCTATTTCATCAAGGATATGAAATCTTCTAAATCGCAGAGGCATAGCCTAGAGGACAGCCCAACATTTTGGCTACCATGGGCAGTGAAGAGAATAGTTTCCTAAACAGTACATGCCTGGGGGGATTTTATGGGTAGGGAAGAAACAGAAAGGGGTATACCAATGATTCACGTATAAATCAACTGGGAACCTCTACCAAAATACTACTTATCTTAATCTTCATTACCATACTTAGTTCTGTAGGCCACACTCACATAAAATTCAAATCCACTTACTTAATATTAAGTTTAGAAATGTCTGAATAATGAAGCCAGTAGGCTTCACATTTACAACTTTTATTTTTATATAACTTATGTAAGGAAAATATCTACAGAATTTGTGCCCTGTTTTCTTTCAGTCTCATGACCATTTATGAAAATAATTTCCAATATTCATCATGAGATCCAGGAAATATCTAACAGACTGTGCCTGGCCAGGCTAGGAAGATCAACAGTGGGACATAAGGGAACACTGGTATTTTGCTCATTGGTTGGTTTGCTTCTGTTGAGAGTCCAGAAGGAGAAACACAAGCTGCAGCAACAACTAGTGTTGACACAGTCATGAAACACCAGGTAAAATGAACAAGCTCAAAAATGAATCTTGAAAAAAGGCCCCCCAAAACTACCTAATGTCAAAGGAACGAATAACCAAAACTAAGAGTAAAACCTTTTATGATATTATTGTAGACCAACAACTATCTTCTTGCTAATTTCAAGACCATTAAGTCCTTTCTTGGTAAAACATGAATCCATATGGGCATCATGGGTCTGAATTATGAGAAGGATGAGCTAATCCCATATATGAAGTTATAAAGATAATTTTGAAAGGACAATGTTAACCAATTTAGACATTTATTTTTGTCTCTTGTCATCAAACCTGGCTTTCTTTCACCATCATAACGTCAGGATTTTGACAAACCAGACAGACAATTTCTTGAGCTCTCATTTGTTCAACTTACTTGATGTGGAAGCACTGTTCTAAAAGAATATAGGCTATCTTGAAATAAGGCACACTTAAAATAAGTCAACTCACCTAGAACCTAAAAGAAGTGCTGTGGCCCATGAACACACCTGGGAGCCTTCACCACCAAGGAAAAATCACAAAGAAGAATGAGGTGACAACAGAATCTTCAGGAAGGTCGTGTTTCTCTTTTATTGCACATTTAGTAGACTAATCAGAGCTCTGTATCTCCATATGAAACAAGAGGATTTATAATAGCAAAGCTGATAACATTTTTAAACCCTTTGAGGAATACCTAAATACTAGATTTACCCTTACACAACCTAGAATACTCAGGAAATAAGACTATTTAAACTGTGATCCCTGCATAGCTCTATCTTCCTCAGCAATGCCCTGCTTACAAAGATGAAGATTCCATATCCCTGATACAATCACAAAAACTCTATAGCGTATGATTCCCTACTTAAAGTCTGCAGATTAACCAGTGTGTAAACAGCTAGACCTCTTCCCCTCCATATGAAAAGGAAGGCATAAGGAGGGCAATTCTTCACACATCTTTGAATCTTCCAAATATTAAGAGATGGCTGTGATAGTATTTCTACTGAGCCTTGAAGGATAATTTTAATGTGTACATGTGTGCATATTATTTCCCATCATGCATACTTACACAAAAACAGAAAAAGTAAACTGAACTCAATCTGACCATTCCATGGGGGGAGAAAAAAGTGTGCTCTGCAGATCCATGACACAAATTTCTACACATTCTGGGCATACATGTGCACAGCTGTTAACTAAATCTGGCCCTTAGGATCCAGGAAGAAAGAAAATACAATTAGAGATGAAATAAGCAGGTGTTTTCCTTTGTTTGTTTGCTTTCATTATTTGAGTGGGAAGAGCAAGGTAACTTCCTGTAAGACAAAGTACACAGAAGAATTTCAAAGTCTGTCTAATTGCTTTGTCTCTTAATGACAAAGTGACAACGTTCTTTCTGGAAATAAATTCACCTCCATGCCCATGGAGTACAAGGATGAAAAAAACAAAGTGTCTTTGTTGTTCTGAACTAAAAATACATTTGTGACACTAAATCCTACTCTGTCCTACTCCTTAAATATTAAATGGACATCAATGCAGAACTTACTCTCACACACCTTTTATTACAGATAACTAATTTTCTCATCTCCCCTATCAGAAATAAACGTCTTAAGGTCAGGAATGATGTTATTCATTTGTGTCCCAAACACAGATCTTGCATAAATATTTATGGAATGATTTGCATCAGCAGACACACCAAAATATCTGTAGAATGAATCAAGTCTGAGTCCCTGAGGAAAATGCTAGGAGAACAAGATCTTTTTATAGAGTCCTGATATTTGAGACAAGTGTAGTCTATTTATACAGGTAGCAAATTTCACTTGTTAGTGGTGATTTAGACAAGGAAACAAGGTGGACATTTCAAGTAAAATCCTCATGTTTCCAAAATGGGAAAGTAACAGAGTGAGGATACTTTTTATCTTCCTCCACACTATCCCCAGTTTATTGCTGTTAGAGTAGTTAAATCGTTTTTAAAACACTGGGGGTCCTAATAAACTATACATACATTGAAGCTATACCTATGTGTGCATATGCATATGTGTCTGTGTGTATATCATATAGATATACGGTGGGCTGATCTCAGCTTAAAAGCTATCAGTGTGATGCTGGCCATAATGTCTCTGAGAAAGTTTGAGGTAGAAATGTAGAAAAAAAAAAAATCCTATGCCTAAATTACTATAAGGCAGCCAGTGATTGAGCACATGAAAACAAGAGCATAAAAATGTTTTAAATATATTTTATGTTATCGGTATGTATGTGTGTGTGTGTGTACACACACACACACACACACATAGTACATGTATATATCCATATACACACATGTGTATATAAAGAGCATTGAAATGGTCATGAGAAAAATAAAATTAGGTTACCTTTACTCTCTTAATTTTTAGTAATGACCTAAAACCCTCTGTGTACATTGCCTGTGCTATATTTTTAGTATTTAGGGCCTCAAAAGCCTTGATGCAGCCTGGAGATAGACCCTTTTTAACAACTATGGTGACAGTACCCAATAGGAATGCGCCAAGGAAAATAATCTTGGGGATAAAATTAGGAACCATCTAATCCTAACTATACCTCCATAGCCATCCATATCCAAGATTTTGCTTTCAAGGTTTTTTTTTTTTTAAGTTCTTGGGTATGTTTTACTAAAAATGGAATCATTGCCTTTAAAAAGCTCTATTAGGTAAAAATCATGAAAAACATTTGGGTTTCATACATTTTTTAACAGGTTTGTAAAATATTTCCCCAAGTTAGAAAAAATATGAAATATTTTTATTTTATATTTATATTAATAATTTGTGTTTTATATATTATAATAATATATTTGTACATTATATTAATTATGTTTATATAAATATTTCTGTCATCTATAGGCCTATAGAACTTCACATCTCCATATGTAGAAAAATGGTAATTTTATAAACCTTGTTTTATCATAGAATATTTGTGTCCACAAAATCACAAAAATTTTTTAAAATTATGTTCCAAAAATAAAAATTTGATATATTTACATTTTATCCAAAATTTCCTTTCAAAAAATATCAATTTCTCCCCATATCTCTCAAGTTGACTGCCATTCTATACTTCTCATCCTAAAATTTCCTGACACAATATCTTCTAAATTACAAGGCTCAAAACCAAAGACCACCTAACATTTGTATTACCAGCACATTAATTTCAGAGTGTGATTTTCAATAGCCTTATATTTTGTGAGTACAGGAAAAGTACTCTTAATCACTCGGTCTACTAGAAAGTGACCAGAATTCATCTAAGATGCAACGTACTTATACCTAACTCTAGAGAGCATCTTTCTTCTAAAGTAAGAAAAGGAAAAGACAGTCACAGTTACCTCAAAAGGCTAATTTACTAATCTTCATATTAAAAGATGACTGCCCATAAAGTCTTGTCTTGGGTACAGTTCAGAATTATTTTATTTTATTAGGTAGCTTTGAAAGATTGGTGGCTTGATTAATTAAGTCGAATCATATCTCCCTTTTATTATCTGCATCTGTGGTATCTTCCCCCATTGGGTAATTGGAGGTTTGCTACTGAAGGTGCAAAGCTCTTAATCCACCTCAGTCTGCTAACTACAGCCACTCTGTCCTGAGGACAGTCGTGGAAACACTCAAAAAGCAGAAAGCAGCAGCATATGATGTTCATTCCTCAGGTGCTGATATCGCTGAGACATGGGGCATTGTTCTGATTTACTTCAACAAATCTTCAGAGCTTTAAGTGATTTCAAGAGACTTTAATCTCTCGCTGTTAATTAGTGCTTTCCACAGACTTGACATATTATCTAACTGTTACATCTCGGCCTTAACAAATCTCACTGCCCTTTTACTAATTTGATAAAAGGCCTCCTTATTTCCAGAGTTGGTGATTTCCACCCCTAATATATATGCTGGGAACATTGAAAATATATAAAATGCCCACTCAGAGCTTAAAATACATATAAGTCCATTGTTCTCAGAATTCTTCACTCTCAGTTCTCAAATTTTCTCAATATTAAGGGAACTGTACACAAGTCAGGACAGAAAGTCAAAAGTGATTTTTTTTTCCACTTTATATTTTAGTTTTCACACTAGCTAAAAACACAATTTCTTGAGAAATCATCCAATTCACATAAAACCTTGCGGACATTTTCAAGTTGGTTTCTATCTTTTGATGGCTATGGTCTTTTCCCAAAAAAATTTCTTAGAGGACAAATGAATTTAAATGCAGAATACAGAAGAACAAGAAACACCTATCCAACCAGTTGCCTAAACCTTTTAGTTTTCACAGCTGCCACCAGAGAAAGAGAAGAGGAAATATGTAAACCTAATATGTAAACAACATAATTGGTTAAATTTTGTTAGCAGCAATAGGGTCAAAAGGGGATATAATTAATTATTTCTTAGGATATATCGAGTCTTATTAGTAAATTGAAATAAGCAGAGATAAACAGGTCACATTGAATTCCATCTTTTCTCCCCTCTATGCTTTTATTCACTGAATAAAAATTCACTTGAAATTTTTTTAACTATGAAAATTCTACTGAGTCCTTAAGGCCATTTCAAATGGCACTCAGCAGTGAAACCATACCCCCAAATACCAAGGCCAAATTATTCCCTCCTCAATATTCCAAAAAGCATTTTTATGTATTTCATTATAATTTATAATCAAAACTGCCACTTACACATCTCCCCACACTGTCACCAGGGTCATAAAATACAGTGTTACCTAGAGTAGATACTCACTTGTAGCAAACTAAATTGTCAGTAAGCCTCCAAGATCTCCTGCATAGGACCAATCAGAAGTTCGAATGGTGGAGAAAAATTAAATATAGATTTTTAACAGTATTATACAGTCACTAAAAATATGTTTACCAAGATTGGGTATCTAATGTGCCTAGTGGCTCAGTCAATTAAGCATCTGCCTTCGGCTCAGGTCATGATCCCAGAGTCCTGGGATAGAGTACCACATCAGACTACCTGCTCAGTGGGGTGTCTGCTTCTCTGCCCCTCCCTCAGCTGGTATACTCTCTCTCTCTCTCACTCTCTCAAATAAATAAAATCTTTTAAAAAAATAAGAACATTAAGTTGTACAGAATTTTGACTTCAGTTATGTATAATATATTTGAAAAAAGATAAGAAAATATATCAAAGTATTAACCATAGCCTTCAAGATCATGAAATAATTATTTAACTCCTCTTTGAAACTGAAATGACTAAATATAAAGAGACTATGCCCCATTTCATTCCTGAAGTAGGAGAGGGAATAAATCCACATGTCAGAAATTTCTCCTAAAACATACCACAAGATAGACCAGAATGAGGAAAAAGCAAATTCTAAATTACTGTATGCGAAGGACCTTCCTAACTTGGAAGTAGATAGTCCTGATACCTCAAGCAGAATCTCCACTACCCATTCTAAACCCTGGAGTGGCAGCGACTGTAGAGGAGAGTGGACCACAAGGTAATGAAGAGGGAGCAAATCCTGCCAGTAGCTCTAAGGGAAGACACCTATCCCTACAGATAGAAGGGTGAACCTTGATATGCACACCCAGCCGAGCTTTAGAAGAGCCCACAGTGAGGCAAGAGAAGCTTCTAGGGCACAAAATCTAAGGAGATGCCCATTGTCTGTGTCTGCCCACTAGGCTGTTCCCTTGCAGTAATCTCTGCAAGTGTCTAATCAGTTAAGCCACAAAATAAAAGCAGGGCACCTGAGTGGTACAGTCAATTAAGCATCTGACTCTCGGTTTCAGCTCAGCTCATGAACTCAAGGTCATGAGATTGAACCCTAAATCTGGCTCTGCACTCAGCGTGGAATCTGCTTAAGATTAGCCCTCCCTCTCCCTCTGCCCCTCCAGCTCATGCATTCTCCCTCATGCTCCTTCTCTCCCCCACCTCCAAATAAATCTTAAAATATAACAAAAACACTGAAAAGATACCCATCAGAATAATGGGTGAGATTATTGCCAAGAGGCTGCTGCCTACTCTTTCTCCACACCTTTAAAAGCAGTTAGGTCTCTCACTCCAAGTTGTCCCCCTTCATTTTTCCCTTCTCCTAATGTCCTCCATGCTATTCCTGAAGTTCCATAAATATCAGAGTCGGACACAAACCATGAGAGACTATGGACTCCGGGAAACAAATGGAGAGTTTTTGAAGGGAGGGAGTCAAAATGGGGGGGGGGAGGTTAGCCTGGTTATGGGTATTAAGGAGGGTACAATTTGCATGGAGCACTGGACGTTATATGTAAAAAATGAATCATGGAACACTACATGAAAAAGTAATGATATACTGTATGGCTACTAACATAACACAATAAAAAAAAATCCTACACAAGCTTCAAATCCTCAAAACACACACACACACACACACACACACAAAATAAATAAAAGCAGTTAGATCTCTAATCTAAATAAAATTAAATTCTAGTATTTCCTTTCTCACATAAGAAATTCCTTAACTTCCAACACTGAACAAATATACACTTCCCCTACCACAAATACAATCATCAATAACAGGATGAACAACAGTAATTAAACAAAAAAAGGCAGCCATGAGAGAATTTTGTAGGTTGAAAGAAAATGACCAATCTAAAAGAATTAAGTCAAATCCATTTTTAAGAAGATTTGCAGCAAAAATCACATTATTAAATCTTAGTATACTCATGCAAATTTTCAAACACTACATCTATAAAGAATAATGGAGACCGATGTTAAAACATACTATAAATTTACAATAGAAAGTATGAATGCTAGCACCAGATTAAACAGATATTGGAAATGAACATGATAAAAATCCCAGAAATAACCCCAAATATATAAAGCAGTGATTGATTTGACTATTATATATAAAGCAATGACTGATTTGAATATTAAAAATTTCTGTATAACAAATTTATAACCTCACTTTAAACAAAGTTAAAAGGTAATCAAGTGTAAACAAAGCTAAAGGGCAAGAAAGTAGAAAAGCAAATTTTCAACATGAGAAAATAAATTTTCTTACAATATTAAGAGCTCTTAGGGATGCCTGGGTGGCTCAGTCTGTTAAGTGTCTGCCTTTGACTCAGGTAATGATCCCAGGAATCTGGGATCAAGTCTGCTGAGCAGGGAGCCTGCTTCTCTCCTTCTGCCTGTCTGCCTGCTGCTCTCCCTCCTTGTTCACTCGCTCTCTGACAAAAATAATAAAATTCTTAAAAAAAGAGTTCCTAAAAAACAGAAGGCAAACATTCCAAGGGAAATATACATAATTCAACTCAACAAATATATATTAAGCACTGTATTCATTTGCTAGGACTGCCATGACAAAATACTGCAGACTGAGTGTCATAACAGAAATTTATTTTCTCACAATTCTAAAGGCTAGATGTTTTATAGCAGAACTGATTTCTTCTGAGGCATTGCTCACTGACTTGTTGATGGCTATCTTCCCCCATGTCTTCACATGACCTCCCCTTGTTTACATCTGTGTCCAAATTCCTTCCTTCTTATAAGGACACTAGATTCAGGCCCACCCTAATAACCTTACTCTAACTTCATTACTAAAGAACCTCTCTTCAAATACAGTCACATTCTGATATACTCATGACTTCAGCATATGAAGATGGGGGAGGCAGAAGTGGAGGTAGGGGCAGGGAGGGCAGCCTGTAAGAAATACCTACTATTTGCTGTGCAGTGTTCTAGGTACATCAACATACAAAACAGACAACAATCCTTGCCCTACAGAACTGACCTCTATAGAGATGTCCATGAGAGATGGAAAATAAACAGTAAACATAGTAATTTATATATCAGAACGTGATAAGCATGATGGAAAAACTAAAAACAGTAGTTTAAGGAGGATCAAGAATGCAAGGTGAAGGTTTGTAATTTTAAAACAGGATAGTTAAAATAGGACTCATTGAGTAGATAAAATTTTAATGAAGATGGGGAAAAATGAATCACACATACTCAAAAAATTAATTTCTCAATGAACATAGTAAAAATGTTCAACTACAACAAATCATCATATATCATCTAGGGAAAGGACCAGAAAATGTTAAAAATATGCCAAAAATGGGCCATGGGGCAGGATAAAGGGTTAATGGGAGTATAAACGGGTATCATCACAAAAAAGTACAAAAATCAAAGGAGGTGGGGGGAGGAGTCAAGATGGCGGAGAAGTAGCAGCTGAGACTACTTCAGGTTGCGGGAGATCAGCTAGATAGCTTATCTAAAGATTGCAAACACCTACAAATCCAACAGGAGACCGAAGAGAAGAAGAACAGCAATTCTAGAAACAGAAAATCAACCACTTTCTGAAAGGTAGGACTGGCGGAGAAGTGAATCCAAAGCGACGGGAAGATAGACCCCAGGGGGAGGGGCCGGCTGCCGGCAAGCGGCGGAGCAACGGAGCACAAAATCAGGACTTTTAAAAGTCTGTTCCGCTGAGGGACATCGCTCCAGAGGCTTAACTGGGGTGAAGCCCACGCGGGGCCAGTGTGGCCTCAGGTCCCGCAGGGTCACAGAAGGATCGGGGTGTCTGAGTGTCGCAGAGCTCGCAGGTATTAGAACGGGGAAGCCGGCTACAGAGACGGAGCCGAGGAGTGAGCTCACAGCTCGGGCTTACCTTGAACCGGTCGCAGGCTCGGTTGGCTCAGAGCGCGGCCGGAGGCCAGGCAGACAGGAGTAATTGGGCGCTGTTCTCTGAGGGCGCACTGAGGAGTGGGGCCCCGAGCTCTCGGCTCCTCGGGGCCGGAGACTGGGAGGCCGCCATCTTCATTCCCGTCCTCCGGACTCTACGGAAAGCGCTCAGGGAACAAAAGCTCCCGAAAGCAAACCCGAGCGGATTACTCAGCCCGGCCCCTGGTAAGGGCGGTGCAACTCCGCCTGGGGCAAAGACACTTGAGAATCACTACAACAGGCCCCTCCCCCAGAAGATCAACAAGAAACCCAGCCAGGACCAAGTTCACTTATGAGGAGTACAGTTTCAATACCAAGGAGAGCCGCGGAATTCCAGAGGAGGAGAAAGCAAAGCACGGAACTCATGGCTTTCTCCCCATGATTCTTTAGTCTTGCAGTTAATTTTTTTTTCTTTTTCAATTTTTTTTCTCTTCTTCTGCTAAATTTTTTTAACTTTTACCCTTTTCTTTTTTAAAGTTTTTTAACTAGTTTATCTAATATATATATTTTTTTTCCTTTTTATATTTTTTTCATTATTGGTTTTCTTTTTTGTTTCTTTTTTCTTTTTTTTTGGGGGGGGGAACCTCTTTTTATCCCCTTCCCCCGCCCCCTCAAGATTTGGGATCTCTTTTGATTTGGCTAAAGCATATTTTCCTGGGGTTGTTGCCACCCTTTCAGTATTTTATTTACTCCTTCATATACTCTTATCTGGACAAAATGACAAGGCGGAAAAATTCACCACAAAAAAAAGAACAAGAGGCAGTACCAAAGGCTAGGGACCTAATCAATACAGACATTGGTAATATGTCAGATCTAGAGTTCAGAATGACGATTCTCAAGGTTCTAGCTGGGCTCGAAAAAGGCATGGAAGATATTAGAGAAACCCTCTCGGGAGATATAAAAGCCCTTTCTGGAGAAATAAAAGAACTAAAATCTAATCAAGTTGAAATCAAAAAAGCTATTAATGAGGTGCAATCAAAAATGGAGGCTCTCACTGCTAGGATAAATGAGGCAGAAGAAAGAATTAGCGATATAGAAGACCAAATGACAGAAAATAAAGAAGCTGAGCAAAAGAGGGACAAACAGCTACTGGACCACAAGGGCAGAATTCGAGAGATAAGTGACACCATAAGACGAAACAACATTAGAATAATTGGGATTCCAGAAGAAGAAGAAAGAGAGAGGGGAGCAGAAGGTATATTGGAGAGAATTATTGGAGAGAATTTCCCCAATATGGCAAAGGGAACAAGCATCAAAATCCAGGAGGTTCAGAGAACCCCCCTCAAAATCAATAAGAATGGGTCCATACCCCGTCACCTAATAGTCAAATTTACAAGTCTTAGTGACAAAGAGAAAATCCTGAAAGCAGCCTGGGAGAAGAAGTCTGTAACATACAATGGTAAAAATATTAGATTGGCAGCAGACTTATCCACAGAGACCTGGCAGGCCAGAAAGAGCTGGCGTGATATATTCAGAGTACTAAATGAGAAAAACATGCAGCCAAGAATACTATATCCAGCTAGGCTATCATTGAAAATAGAAGGAGAGATTAAAAGCTTCCAGGACAAACAAAAACTGAAAGAATTTGCAAACACCAAACCAGCTCTACAGGAAATATTGAAAGGGGTCCTCTAAGCAAAAAGAGACCCTAAAAGTAGTAGATCAGAAAGGAACAGAAACAATATACAATAACAGTCACCTTACAGGCAATACAATGGCACTAAATTCATATCTCTCAATAGTTACCCTGAATGTTAATGGGCTAAATGCCCCAATCAAAAGACACAGGGTATCAGAATGGATAAAAAAACAAAACCCATCTATATGTTGCCTACAAGAAACTCATTTTAAACCCGTAGACACCTCCAGATTTAAAGTGAGGGGGTGGAAAAGAATTTACCATGCTAATGGACATCAGAAGAAAGCAGGAGTGGCAATCCTTATATCAGATCAATTAGATTTTAAACCAAAGACTATAATAAGAGATAAAGAAGGACACTATATCATACTCAAAGGATCTGTCCAACAAGAAGATCTAACAATTGTAAATATCTATGCCCCTAACATGGGAGCAGCCAACTATATAAACCAATTAATAACAAAATCAAAGAAACACTTCGACAATCATACAATAATAGTAGGGGACTTTAACACTCCCCTCACTGAAATGGACAGATCATCCAAGCAAAAGATCAACAAGGAAATAAAGGCCTTAAATGACACACTGGACCAGATGGACATCACAGATATATTCAGAACATTTCATCCCAAAGCAACAGAATACACATTCTTCTCTAGTGCACATGGAACATTCTCCAGAATAGATCACATCCTTGGTTCTAAATCAGGTCTCAACCGGTATCAAAATATTGGGATCATTCCCTGCATATTTTCAGACCACAATGCCCTGAAGCTAGAACTCAATCACAAGAGGAAATTTGGAAAGAACCCAAATACATGGCGACTAAACAGCATCCTTCTAAAGAATGAATGGGTCAACCAGGAAATTAAAGAAGAATTGAAAAAATTCATGGAAACAAATGATAATGAAAATACAACAGTTCAAAATCTGTGGGACACAACTAAGGCAGTCCTGAGAGGAAAATATATAGCGGTACAAGCCTTTCTCAAGAAACAAGAAAGGTCTCAGGTACACAACCTAACCCTACACCTAAAGGAGCTGGAGAAAGAACAAGAAAGAAACCCTAAACCCAGCAGGAGAAGAGAAATCATAAAGATCAGAGCAGAAATCAATGAAATAGAAACCAAAAAAAACAATAGAACAAATCAACGAAACTAAGAGCTGGTTCTTTGAAAGAATTAATAAGATTGATAAACCCCTGGCCAGACTTATCAAAAAGAAAAGAGAAAGGACCCAAATAAATAAAATCATGAATGAAAGAGGAGAGATCACAACTAACACCAAAGAAATACAGACAATTATAAGAACATATTATGAGCAACTCTATGCCAACAAATTTGACAATCTGGAAGAAATGGATGCATTCCTAGAGACATATAAACTACCACAACTGAACCAGGAAGAAATAGAAAGCCTGAACAGACCCATAACCAGTAAGGAGATTGAAACAGTCATCAAAAATCTCCAAACAAACAAAAGCCCAGGGCCAGACGGCTTCCCAGGGGAATTCTACCAAACATTTAAAGAAGAACTAATTCTTATTCTCCTGAAACTGTTCCAAAAAATAGAAATGGAAGGAAAACTTCCAAACTCATTTTATGAGGCCAGCATCACCTTGATCCCCAAACCAGTAAAGGATCCCATCAAAAAAGAGAACTACAGACCAATATCCTTGATGAACACAGATGCAAAAATTCTCACCAAAATACTAGCCAACAGGATTCAACAGTACATTAAAAGGATTATTCACCACGACCAAGTGGGATTTATTCCAGGGCTGCAAGGTTGGTTCAACATCCGCAAATCAATCAATGTGATAAAACACATTAATAAAAGAAAGAACAGGAACCATATGATACTCTCAATAGATGCTGAAAAAGCATTTGACAAAGTACAGCATCCCTTCCTGATCAAAACTCTTCAAAGTGTAGGGATAGAAGGCACATACCTCAATATTATCAAAGCCATCTATGAAAAACCCATCGTAAATATCATTCTCAATGGAGAAAAACGGAAAGCTTTTCCGCTAAGGTCAGGAACACAGCAGGGATGTCCGTTATCACCACTGCTATTCAACATAGTACTAGAAGTCCTAGCCTCAGCAATCAGACAACAAAAAGAAATTAAAGGCATCCAAATCGGCAAAGAAGAAGTCAAACTATCACTCTTCGCAGATGATATGATACTCTATGTGGAAAACCCAAAAGACTCCACTCCAAAACTGCTAGAACTGGTACAGGAATTCAGTAAAGTGTCAGGATATAAAATCAATGCACAGAAATCAGTTGCATTTCTCTACACCAACAAGAAGACAGAAGAAAAAGAAATTAAGGAGTCCATCCCATTTACAATTGCACCCAAAACTATAAGATACCTGGGAATAAACCTAACCAAAGAGACTAAGAATCTATACACAGAAAACTATAAAGTACTCATGAAAGAAATTGAGGAAGACACAAAGAAATGGAAAAATGTTCCATGCTCCTGGATTGGAAGAATAAATATTGTGAAAATGTCTATGCTACCTAAAGCAATCTACACATTTAATGCAATTCCTATCAAAGTACCATCCATTTTTTTCAAAGAAATGGAACAAATAATCCTAAAATTTATATGGAACCAGAAAAGACCGCGAATAGCCAAAGGAATATTGAAAAAGAAAGCCAAAGTTGGTGGCATCACAATTCCGGACTTCAAGCTCTATTACAAAGCTGTCATCATCAAGACAGCATGGTACTGGCACAAAAACAGACACATAGACCAATGGAACAGAATAGAGAGCCCAGAAATAGACCCTCAACTCTATGGTCAACTAACCTTCGACAAAGCAGGAAAGAATGTCCAATGGAAAAAAGACAGCCTCTTCAATAAATGGTGTTGGGAAAATTGGACAGCCACATGCAGAAAAATGAAATTGGATCATTTCCTTACACCACACACGAAAATAGACTCAAAATGGATGAAGGACCTCAATGTGAGAAAGGAATCCATCCAAATCCTTGAGGAGAACACAGGCAGCAACCTCTTCGACCTCAGCCGCAGCAACATCTTCCTAGGAACATCGCCAAAGGCAAGGGAAGCAAGGGCAAAAATGAACTATTGGGATTTTATCAAGATCAAAAGCTTTTGCACAGCAAAGGAAACAGTGAACAAAACCAAAAGGCAACTGACAGAATGGGAGAAGATATTTGCAAACGACATATCAGATAAAGGGCTAGTGTCCAGAATCTATAAAGAACTTAGCAAACTCAACACCCAAAGAACAAATAATCCCATCAAGAAATGGGCAGAAGACATGAACAGACATTTCTGCAAAGAAGACATCCAGATGGCCAACAGACACATGAAAAAGTGCTCCATATCACTCGGCATCAGGGAAATGCAAATCAAAACCACCATGAGATACCACCTCACACCAGTCAGAATGGCTAAAATTAACAAGTCCGGAAATGACAGATGCTGGCGAGGATGCGGAGAAAGGGGAACCCTCCTACACTGTTGGTGGGAATGCAAGCTGGTGCAACCACTCTGGAAAACAGCATGGAGGTTCCTCAAAATGTTGAAAATAGAACTACCCTATGACCCAGCAATTGCACTGCTGGGTATTTACCCTAAAGATACAAACGTAGTGATCCGAAGGGGCACGTGCACCCGAATGTTTATAGCAGCAATGTCTACAATAGCCAAACTATGGAAAGAACCTAGATGTCCATCAACAGACGAATGGATAAAGATGATGTGGTATATATACACAATGGAATACTATGCAGCCATCAAAAGAAATGAAATCTTGCCATTTGCGACAACGTGGATGGAACTAGAGGGTATCATGCTTAGCGAAATAAGTCAATCGGAGAAAGACAACTATCATATGATCTCCCTGATATGAGGGAGAGGAGATGCAACATGGGGGGTTAATGGGGTAGGAGAAGAGTAAATGAAACAAGTTGGGATTGGGAGGGAGACAAACCATAAGTGACTCTTAATCTCACAAAACAAACTGAGGGTTGCTGGGGGGAGGGTGGTTGGGGGGGGGTGGGGTTATGGACATTGGGGAGGGTATGTGCTATGGTGGGTGCTGTGAAGTGTGTAAACCTGGAGATTCACAGACCTGTACCCCTGGGGAAAAAATAAAGATATGTTTATAAAAAATTAAAAAAATAATATTTTATATGAGATGTATTTGTTTTTAATGTATTATACATTTAGGTATCAGTTAAATAGAGAATCTCTCAATGTTTTATTTCCCCACACTGAAACTACATCAAAGAGAACATTCTTTCAATTTTTAAGGTGAATGCAATAAACTCTGTTCCCCCCCACCAGAAAATAAAAAAAAATCAAAGGAGATAAAATATAAAGAAAAAGTTCCTTACAGCATAACCAAAGGTGAATTTCAAATGGGTCAAAGATCAAAATTTGAAGAGCAAAATAAAAGTAAAATCTAAAAATTATTATAGGAGAAATGTTAATAAAACTCTACACAACAAAGACTTTCTTTTTACAACAAAGACTTTTTAAATAAGATTGAAAAAGCACAAATCATACTACTAAGAAATAATAATAGATTAGACCTTATTCAACAGAGAACACCATAGACAACATTAACTGGGAGTAGATGACAACTAAAACCAATAATGGATTAGTATCAGAATATTTAGGAAATATTTATACATCAAGATTAAGAAGGAGAAAACAGGAAAATTTGTAGATGGTTGAAGAATAATAGATAATTCCATGGAAAAAGAAAGCTGGAACAGCTAACTAATGAAGAGATGCTTAAACTCACTAGTAAACAATGCAAATTCCAATAATGAGATACCAATTTATACAACTAAATCTTTAGAAATTTCAAAGGAGGCAAATACCAAGTGTTGACAATACTATTAAAAGTAGAAACCTCGTGTACTGCTAATAGCTGTTACCCCAAAACAATCTGGCAGTGTCTATCTACCCTATGACTGAACAAGTCCATGTCTGACTATGCATCACAGATAAATCCTTGCTCACAGAAATTCCCTGAAGAGAGAAATACATGAATATTTACTGCAGTGTAGTTTAGATAGAAGAATGAAGGCTGAGTGTCCACTAGCAGGGAAACAGGAGTAAAATGCAGTAGATGTATAAGAAAATATAGTATTCCATAGTAAAAACTAAATGTTCTTCCATTAAATATGACAAATTAAATGGCATATAGTGACATGGATAGTCCCAACAGTATTGCCATGAGTGAAAAAAATAATTATCTACATCACAGTATTTTTGTAAATTAAAAACACACACATCCACAAAGTCACTAGAAATATAAAAATATATATCTATGAGGACATATTTCAAACATATTAGTATAGTTACCTATCAAGAAGCAGCAATAAAAATGAAGGGGGGAAAAAACATGAAGTCAAACAAGATAAGGCATGTATCAGTGATAATATGTTATGAATTTGGAATATAAACTCAACTCTTTCTACCCAATGACTACAAAAGAGGGAAAATAAAAACTACTCTCATGAAAATTTCTGAAATTAATATTGGGATTACAATTTTTGAAGATTAATGAAATTTTAAATTTAACCTGAAAGGATAAATAGGTAAGAACAGGAATAAAAATTTTCCATAAAAAATAAGATTTATACTGCCAGTCATTAAAAAAGAAAACACCTAAGTCTACAATACTTAACAAAAGATAGTATGGTTGCAGAAATGGCGGGAAAACATTCAGAAGTGGACCAAAGAGTAGGTTAGATTTCAGGGTGTAGAAGATTAGCCTTCCTCTGTCAAAATAAACTGCTTACCTATTCTCTTGGAGCCAAACTCTTCCACTGCATTCACTGACTCAAAGAAATGTCCATGATATAGCAAGTCAAAAATTGAGTTGCAGATCAACTAAAATAGTTTGATTTTTATAATCATTTTAATAAAAACCAAGAAGGAACCTCAGATTTCATCCAAATCCGTGATCTTTTTTTAAATAGTTGTCATTAAAACAGTTCCATTTGCCTTGCTGAAATAGTTATGCTTTTACAATTTCACATAGCCTAATGAAAGAGTGACAGGCAGAAGCAGAGACTATCAGTTTGGGCTATGGAATACATGGGGACAAGAGCAACAGTGGACATTCTCTCATGCGGCAGATCAGGCAAAAGGATTCTGGATAACTATTAGATATGTACTACCCTTTTTTTAATTTTTATTTTTTAATTTCTTTTCAGTGTTCCAGAATTCACTGTTTATGCACCATACCCAGTGCTCCAGGCAATGTGTGCCCTCCATAATACCCACCACCAGGCTCACCCAACCTCCCACCCCCCCGCCCCTCCAAAACCCTCAGATTGTTTCTCAGAGCCCACAGTCTCTCATGGTTTGTCTCCCCCTCCAATTTCCCCCAACTCCCTTCTCCTCTCCATCTCCCCATGTCCTCCATGTTATTCTTTATGCTCCACAAATAAGTGAAATCATGATAAATGACTCTCTCTGCTTGACTTATTTCACTCCGCATAATCTCTTCCAGTCTTGCCCATGTTGATACAAAAGTTGGGTATTCATCCTTTCTGATGGAGGCATAATACTCCATAGTACATATGGACCACATCTTCCTTATCCATTCATCCGCTGAAGGGCATCTTGGTTCTTTCCCCAGCTTGGCGACTGTGGCCATTGCTGCTATGAACATTGGGGTACAGATGGCCCGTCTTTTGACTACATCTGTATCTTTGGAATAAATACACAGTAGTGCAATTGCAGGGTCATAGGGTAGCTCTATTTTTAATTTCTTGAGGAATCTCCACACTGTTTTCCAAAGTGCCTGCACCAACTTGTATTCCCACCAACAGTGTAAGAGGGTTCCCCTTTCTCCACATCCCATTTGTCTTTGTTGTTTAATTTCAGCAGTGTCAGGTTCTGTGGCCTTCAAATAAGGACACTAGGCTTCAGTTAGCATCCTAGAAGGAAGCAAGTGGTATAAAGGTCTCTAAGAAGACTTTTTAAAAAGGTTTTTAAAGGGTTAAGGAAATCATCAATGGATAGTGCAGTATCCTTGAACCAGCAACAACAAGAGGCTCCCTATGTGTGAAGGAGAAAGGACAGCGTGGATACTGGAACCTAGAGAGAGTAACTGTGGCCCTCAGGAGAGGAACACAGCCAACTCCTAGCAAGATAATAACAAGGGAGGAAGGTAAGGACACCAATCTCACTTTCTTCCCACCTTCTAATCTCCTGCCAGTGCATCCCATTGATCACACCTAAACAAAAGCCAGAGGGCAAAATAGCCTCTTGATGCAGTCTATAAAGGTCAGCCTCTGGGAAAGAGCAGGCTCAAGAATAGTGAATAAGTTTGGAGGGAAAAAATGAAAATACCCAGCACACTCACAGCTATATCCTCTTATTAGTCACTCAGTTCATTTTCAGGTTTATATGGCAATAGTTATTAGGGTTAAGATGCTGAAATTTACAGCATTATTTCATAATTCCACAAAAATACAATACTGCCTAAGTAAGAGAAAGAAAATCGTCTTGAAGAACAACTAAGGAAAGCTTCAAGTTACACTTAAGCTGAGCCATGGAATCCAGCATGCAGGCTGGGTCAGGCTGCAGAAGACCTTGCCATGCTCAAGAGTCTGGACTTCACCCTGCACTGAATGCAGTCTTTGACAGATATGGGCAGGTCACCTTTGTTTTAGGCACATTAGATTGACAAGATTGTAAAAGGCCAATGGAACAGAAGAGAGAATGAAGATCAGTTAGAAGGTGATTTCTCTCACTCCCTGCAAATGGCAAACTATAGCAGAGATTATCAACCTCTCCGTGAGGTGACTGCAAAACACAAAGCAAATTTTTCCTCTAAAGTTCAGGTCAAATAGCACATAGGCCATGAAATATTTTTCTTCTCCTACCATTACCATAAAAAGATTTAAGGTTGTTTGTTGGTTTTGTTTTTTGTTTTTGTTGGGATTTTTGTTGTTGTTTCTTGTTTTCTGATGTGGTGAAGAGAATGGGAAGCAGCACCTCTAGAAGCAAGCTAAGTGAAATCTAGTGAGGAAAAACAGAAAAATTATTTCAAATTTCCATTCTGAAAAAAAAAAAAGAATTTCCATTCTGGGATCTTCCTTTCAGATATGAGGAAATCATATTCACTAAGAATTACCCTGGAAAACCTTTTCATTGCTTTAGGTATTTCATATGTGGTACATGTAGTCTCCAAATTGTGTGGCTCTAGGTAAAAATGGTACCAAAAATGAGAGAGAAAGTAATAAAATTATCCAACTTCTTCATTCATTTAAGAAAGAACAAACACATCTCAACCTGCCTGGATAGGTAGAAAATTCCTCAGAAGATCTTGCTGCTGACAAATTTCTGGAAGCCGCCTACTTTTGTGACCTTCATTGCCTCTCTACTCTGCCGTACCTGAAAAGCACACTTTAGTTACACCTACTTTACCATGAGCTCTTCTCCCCCCTCCCCTTTTTGTTTTTTAAGTAGGGCTTGAACTCATCACCTGGAGATTAAGACCTGAACTAAGATAAGAACCAGACGCTTAACAGAATGAGTCACCCAGGCACCCCTGTTTTCCCTTTTAAACTCTTCCCTGGCCAGCCCTTTTCCCCACTAATACAAATCCCTTGACACCTAAAATTTTATCACTCAGCGTTACTTACATTTTCACTTTCTCCAACACCCTGGTTTCCCAACTGGACTTTCCCAGAGAATCAGCCAAGTCCAGTTTCCCAACTGGACTTTCCCAGAGAATCAGCCAAGTACCCTGATCTTTGTATGGATCTTTAATATTTAAATAAATCATAATCTAGGATTCCTTTTTACTACAACTTGCTAACCATACCAAACCTTCCTCAATATTGCTAATATCTCTAAAGAGTAAAAATTAGAAAAATACAGAGTAGAAGGAAAAAATTAAAGCATTTGGTTTCAGCAATTTTTATTTTCGTGATTGTTTCTCAGATAGTCTATCATAAAAAGTTAGTACTGGGTCTCCACCTGGTGGCCAAAATTTCTGTTTTTAAATTCCAAAGGACCTCGTTATTTTTTGGTCTATCTTCCTGACATGGAAATACAAAAGATAAAAGACAAAATTATCCTAAAAAGAATGGACAAACTCATTTAATTATTAATTCAGAAGATTATAAGTTTGATAATGCACAAATTAAAGGCATACTTACAAAATAAAGTCTAGTTACCGTAAGAATTGAGCCAACTCTCATGCAAGAAAAACAAATGTAGGTATGCTCTGAATTGAGCAGAGAGTTGCAAAATGTTATTGTAATCAGAAATTGCATTTATTCACTATTCAGCAAATATTTATTGGGCACACATGTCAACATTCCCCTAAGTACAGGAGCTATAGGGAACAAGATAAATAAATTTCTTCTCTTTGAAGAGCTTACCATTCTTATGCGGAGAGATGAACATGAACAAATAAATATACATGATAACATCAGTTTGCCATCAATGTTATAAAGTAAAATAGAGTAAGAGGATAAGGAGTTATAGAATTGAGGACATATTACCTTATAGAGAAAGATCAAGATTGGCTTCTGTAAGGCAGTTTTAGAATAAGACCTGAACTAAGGTCTTAGTAGAGACCTTAGTAAGACCTGAACTTAAGGTCACTGCAATAAAGTGAAAAATTGATACATTCCTAAGGAAAAGTATTTTAGGTTACAGAACAGTATGCACAAAGGGCCTGAGGTAGAAACATGTTTCAAGATCATTAAGTGAGTCAGTGTGGCTAGAGAATAGTGAGTGATGGGAAAAGTGGAAGAAGGTAAAATAAGAGAGGTAACAAGTGGCCAGATCTTGCATGGCCTTAGAGGTCACTCAAGGGCTTTACGTTTTATTCTAAATGCAGAAGAAAGCCACTGAAGATTTTGGAACGAATCATGTTTGGATTTTAATAGGCTCATTCCACCAGCTGCATGAAGAATGGACCAGGCGTAAGTGGGGAGAAGGCAAAACGGGCAGCAGGGAGACTAGTTAGAGATCTGTTGCAGTTATCCACATTAGACAGTGGTGGCTCGGGCTCTAATGGTAGCAGTGCAGAGGGTGAAGAGAGGGATGCATTTTAGAGGCAGGGCCCACAGGGAGGTTCGTCAGATAGTGGAAGAACAATCAAGCATAACACTAAGGTTTTTTCGTCACGATAAGTAGATGAACAAAAGTCAATTACTAAGATGAAGAACTTTGGGGACTATGGGGTTTGGGAAGAAATACAAGAATTTTAGACATACTAAGTTTGAATTGGCTAATAGGTATCCAGTTGAAAATTTCAGAAGTGCAGTAGGGTATGTGGGTCTGTAATTCAAGGGAAGTGAAAGAAATGGAGATATAAACCCCAAGCATTTTGTAACTTGTGTTGTTAATCAATGAGAAAATACGAATGGCTCATTCAATACAATCTACCAAAATGAGTTGAAACGTGAAGTTGATAGCAGAATAATTTAGAACATGTGGGTAAATTTTACAGTTGATTAGTCTCAAAGACCCTCCTATGTGCTGACCATAATATAATATCCCAGACAACATGATGTACAAAGAAAATAAAAGTTTCAGTCACTGCACAGAGCTTTTAGTTCTAGCAAACTGGCAAGATAAATTATTAAAAAAATAACAGGAAACAAGCAATCTGTGAAACTGAGCAGGATAGTAGGGAAAGGATCAGTGACAATAAGCAGAACTACATATATAAAGTGACAAAGGCCAGAACGACAATGGTGATGACATGACGAGAGAAAGCTAAGTTAGTGGGTAAAAAAACAATGTCACTTTTTCAAAAAGCTAATTACATTTAGTAATTTCATTTCCCATTTAGGAAAACTATTACAAATATGAAATCATATGAATATCCCAATTATGTAATATAGTCAAGTAAAAACATTCCCAATAAGTGTATTTTAAAATCATGAGATTTTAATTTCTGGACTCAAGCTACATTTGTTGTTCTGGCTGGCTGCTTCCATGTTCATAGTGTACACTTTCACATACAGATAAAACATTACCAGTAAATGCATGATAAAATGGCTATACTCCATACACTGAAAATCTAAGCATGCTGTGTGAGGATTTCTCCTTTGGAAATAGAGTAGATCAAGTTTGCTGAGGACATAGGTTGTGATTAGTAAAATTCCTGCTGCATGGTATATGTCTATGTCAATGCATGTTTCTGATGAATGTTCACTATATGTTGAGCCCTATATTAAGTATTAAAGTTTGAGGTGACACTTCATTAGATCGAGAGGATAGTCTCTATCCTTCATAAGCATAATTAGATATATCAATAAATTATATTGCTTTCTTAGAACTATCTGGAATGGGATAGGTTAGGACTTCAATCAATAGATGTTTGCTGAATAAAAAGTCAATTTTTTAAAAAATAATCTTTTTAAGGAATTGAGTCTCTTCCTCTGGTCAAGGGTGATATTCAGAACATAAGGGAGGAGCGAGGTTTTATAAATGAGAAAATAATATCTAGCTTGGGATTAAGGAAGCTTACCACAATGGTTTAGTCTAGAGGACAAAGATTTAGCAGTAAGTCAGTCCATTTTTGTATTGCATTTCTGATACAAGGAGTACAGAAACATCTACATGAAAGCTTACTGATCCGAAATCTCCAAGTAAAACTTGTTTCTTTTGTGTCTGCCCAAAAGGTCCAAGCTACTTCAGTTTCCTGACAAAAATCTATCTAAAGTGGAATATAAGGAACAAGTTCCAAGTATTTTTGATGACTTTGAGCTATCCCTGAAAATACCCATCACTTTCTATACAAAAGAGGGAAGCCAGAGCACATTTATAAGCAAAACTTAAGAAGTCCCAACAACAGGAACTAGCAAGGATATAGAGAAAAAAGGACCCTTCTTACATCTTAAGGGTATAAACTGATGCAAATTGGGAGGGCAATTTGGTAATGTTTTCTGAAATTAATTGTACCCATGCTCCATAAACCTACAATTCTATTCATCTTGTTATACACTACAGAATCCCAACTAAAGGACTAAAGGGGAAATGTATGATCAAAATTCCAAAGCATAAACCATAAAGAAAATGTATTTGTTACATAAATCATTTTTGTACAACACAGGACACCATCAAGCAGAAGATATTTGTAGTGTCCCAAAATGACAAAGAAGTGTTATCTATGCCTGCACTAATCCAATGCATGAGCCACATCTACATGTGGCTGTTTAAATTTAAACTAATTAAAATTTAAAAGTCAATCCCTCCGTCACAGCAGGCAGTAGTTACTGTTTACTGTGGCTCAGTAGCTACATGTGCCTAGTGGTCCCTGTAGTGGAAATACTAGAATAAAATTTCCATCATCACAGGAAGTTCTAGTGGATATTTCTGATCCAGAACCTATGAGGAACTCATGCAAATCAATAAGGTGGGGTTGGGGAGGGGAGGGTAAATCCAGCATTAAAGTAAGAAAAAGATGTGTATGGACTAACAAGAATTTTAAAATGTGCTCAAAAGTAGTAATAACAGAACTAAAAAAAAAAAGTACCATATCACTACTATACCATCAATGTAACAAAATCAAACTTGGATGATATCAAGTATTGATGAGAATGTGAAGGTACAGGAAAAATCGTATACACATAATTACATAAAAGTATATACTGGAGGGTGCCTGGGTGGCTCAGTGGGTTAAAGCCTCTGCCTTTGGCTCAGGTCATGATCCCAGGGTCCTAGGATCAAGCCCCACATCAGGGCTCTCTGCTCAGCAGGGAGTCTCCATCCCCTTCTCTCTCTGCCTGCCTCTCTGCCTACTTGTGATCTCTATTAAATAAATAAATAAAATCTTTAAAAAAAAAAAAAGTAAACACTTGCGCAGCCATTCTGGAAAGCAATCTAAAGCTTCTCAAATATATGTATTCCTTCTCAGAAATTCCATTCATTGATATATATTAAAAATTATCACCAAAATCCATCACTGGAACATATAAGAGTCATTAAAGCATTATATAATGGAAAAGAGGGATAAGAGTGTATGAGGAAAAGGAGAGACAGATGGAGACGGAGATGGAGACAAGAGTTGGATGCAGGTAGAGAAATGGAAATAGTGAGAGAGATAGGTGTGACGAAGCAAAAAAAAGGAGAATTTCAAAGATCTAAATATTAAGAAGGTTTTAAATAGAAAGTAGAAATCCTAGAAATAACAATGGATCCAAAGCAACCCTCAAAAACAAAACCAGAGACGTTGTACACCAGTTACAAAGATCTATGATGAAGCTAGAGTAGTTCATTCATTCTGGTATTGACAAGAAGAGGAACTGATCAATGGAAGAGAATAGAGTCCAGTAACAGATCTACTCATATACAGTCTGTTGACTGCGTTTTACCATCATGTAACAAATAAAGGATGGGCTTTTCATCAAGCTTTACTGGTCAACTAGCTATACATGTGCAAAATACACATCTTGACCCCTACCTCTAAAAACTTCATTTCCAATCTAAATGTAAAAGGCAGTATAATAAAGCTTTCAGGAAAAAACACTAAGTCTAGTCTAATCTTTGTAGTAATACAGTAGTCAAATACTTCTCAAATAGGAGACAAAGCTGAATGGCCTGGTTTCAAATTTGAAAAAAAAAAAAAAAAAACAAAAAACAAACAAACAAAAAAAAACCTGATGAACAAAGTAGTTGATAGAGATTACCCAGAAAGAACACACAAAGTTAAAAATACAGAAGGCAGTTTAAGACAATAAGGGTCTAGAATGAAAATATCTAATTTTTATCTAAAATTTCCCAAAGGAGGAGCAGAGAAAATACTGGAAGAGAGTATGGTGAGAATATTCCAGATTTATGAGTGACACCAACTTATAGATTTAAGATCACCAATGAATCTAGAAGATAACTGCAATGCAAATTAAGAAATATTAGCATCCAGGAGCGCCTGGGGGGCTCAGTGGGTTAAGCCTCCGACTTCCGCTCAGGTCATGACCTCAGGATCCTGGGATTGAGCCCTGCATGGGGCTCTCTGCTCAACAGGGAGCCTGCATCCCCCTCTCTCTGCCTGCCTCTCTGCCTACTTGTGATCGTTCTGTCAAATAAATAAGTAAAATTTATAAATAAGTAAAACCTATAAATAAATAAAATCTATAAATAAATAAATAAATAAATGAGAAGTATTAGCAGCCAAAGTCAATATGAACAAGACAATAACCCAATTAGAAAGGGGAAAAATAAAGGAATAAGGATTTTACAAAAGCAGTAGCATAAATGTCCAATAAGCCAAAGGTGTAACTAACTTGTCATCTAAGAAATGTCCATTAAAACACTGAGAACACAGCCATGGTGAGAAGATGGAGAGTTAGGTCTTGTGGACACCATATCAGAACGACAGGGGTGGTGAACATGACCTTCTGGTCAAGGGACTGGCTACTTAAAATGGGACTGAACAATTATGTAAATATATTGAGGATTATGGGAGGCAGGTTTCTCATTACAAATGTGAAAAAGGGAAAAGACAGAATTAAAGTTCAGTAAAAACTTGTGGCTTTTTTTTTTTTTAAGATTTTATTTATTTGACAGAGAGACAGATCACAAGCGGGCAGAGAAGCAAGCAGAGAGAGAGGAGGAAGCAGGCTTCCTGCTGAGCAGAGAGCCCGATGCGGGACTCGATCCCAGGACCCTGGGATCATGACCAGAGCCAAAGGCAGAGGCTTTAACTCACTGAGCCACCCAGGTGCCCAAAACTTGTGACTTTTATTATATAGAGATAGCATACGTAGAAATAGATATAAATGTATATATAGACATATATACATATGTAAGTATGTAAGTATATATACGAATACAAATATAACTATCTACTGAGAGGGTATAGAAGACAGACAGGTGTACAAATGAAACACCAAAATCTAGATCTCAGATTATAATTATTATTCACTAAAAGATAGTAAGGCTCCTTGAAGAAATAGCTGATTCCAAAGTTGAGGCACCCTAAAGTAAGGTTCAAAAATCACAGGGACATATTAAAATAGAGAAATCAGCTCAAAGGAGTCCACACTGACCATTTCTGTTACAATTTAGGATTAAATGCATAATGGTAGTAATGGATTGTAATATAAAAAAATAGAAATCTGATTTAAGTACATGAACGAATAAGTTAATAATAAATATGTAGAATGATGGAATTAGAAAATCATTTGGCAATCATGGTAATATTTGATTAAAGAAATTATCAATGATGTCAAAATTAGGTAAATTATTGATGGATAAGGTATTTATATAACTCACAAAGTAGTTATGATCACTCATTAATCAAGCATAAAAACTACAGATAAATCTGGGCAACACCTTCTTAGGAAAATGATAGAAGCTGACATCATCTGGGGCACCTGGTTGCCTAAGCTGGTTAAGCCAGCAACTTCTGGTTTCAGCTCAGGTCATGATCTCATAGGTAGGGAAGGTGGCCTGCACAGGGCTCCATGCTCAGTGGGGAGTCTGAAGATTCTCTCCCTATGCTCCTCCCCCCATGCATGCATGCTCTAAAAAAATAAATCTTAAAAAAGAAGTCAACATCAGTAAGGGGACAAACTAATATTGTGTGCATCCTGATATAAGTACAGAGCATCATTCCTATGGACTAAATGCCAAAACACATACCAGAATCTAATCATTAGAAACATCAAACCAAAATTGATAGTCATTCTACAAAAACTTGGCCTGTGTTCTTCAAAAATATCGAAGTCATATATGTCAAGAAAATTGAGAAACTGCTCCAGATTGAAGGAGACTAAGAAACATGACTACCAAGGGAAACACATCACTTAGATTTAATTCAAGAAAAGAGAAATTATAAAGGACACCACTAGAATAATTGGTAAATGTGAATGGGGGGGGGTCTATGGATTGAATTGTAGGATTACAACTGATTTTATGCAGTGTCCTTGTTTACAGGAAATATACCCTAAAGTGTTTATGGAATAACTTACGCAATTTAGTCTTAAACAGTTAGTTTTACATCTATGTTTATGAACACACCTCGTATGTTATATACATACACATACATACATATACAAACTCAAAAATGGGCCAAATATGGTAAATTAGGACATCTGGAAAGAGTTGAAGAAAATTATTTTGTAGAAGGCCTTTAATTTTAAAATTTCAAAACAAATTGAGATTTTGCAGCTAAATTAGTAAACATTAAATACCAAAGTATTAAGTGTTGATGAGGATATAAAGCAACTTTCATAAACTGCTAGTATAATTCTGAAAATTACTAAAATAGTCTGGCAGTAATTAATAAAATTGAACATAGTCATACCTGATGGCTTGGCAGCTATGGTCCTTAGAATACACCTTAGACACTTTTGCATATGTGCAGACACATACACAAAAATGTGTTATGGCATCATTTGTAGAACACCAAAACCAGAACTACCACAAATGCACAAACAGAACAGAAAAACTGTGATATGACAGCATACAGCAATGAAAATGAATGAGCTATCAAATGTATTAAAGTGGATAAAGCCCAAAAACCCAACAATGACCAAGTCAGAAAAATTCACAAAGTAGGGCTCCATTTTATAAGGTGAACAGGACAAATTTTTTTAAATGTATTGTTTAGAGTGGTCAATGTGGGTGGTAATTTTTTTTTTTTTACAATTAATGATAAACACAAAACTTAGAATTATGATTTGTTTAGACAGCAAGGCTTCTAGGAAGCTTCTGCAATATATTAATGTTCTATTTCTTGGTCTTATGACTGATATTTTATTATATAGTATTTAAAGTATATAAAATGTTGTAAACACTCATTTGACAACTTTAAAAACACTGGGGAGGTATGGTGCATAAACAACGAATCTTGGAACACTGAAAAAATAAAATTAAATTTAAAAATTAAATAAAAATAAAAAATAAAAATCTTGAAAAAAATAAAAAATAAATAAAATGAGGGATGATAGGGGATCACAGCTGAGTTTTATTTAATCTAACCAAGCAGAACTTCAGGTACATAAAGAATTCAAAGTCAGGAAATCAATAAAATGGTATCAACAAATTAAAAGAGGGAAAATGCATGACTGAAACAATAGATGCTAAAAAGGTATTTAAAACTTCAGCACATTTCATATAAAAATGCTAAGTAAAATGGAAGTTGAAAAAAATGAAATGTAAGTAAAAACTACTTATAAACAGCAAATATTGTTAGAACCAAATACAGTTTAAATTAGTAACTAGAATGGTGTTCATAGTCAATATGATTCATTTTCTTAGAAATTTTAACACATTCTGTAAGAAAATGAAATAAAGAATATATTATAAATCTGGTAATATTATATAACTAGAAAATTAGCAATGAAATAATTTCATAAACTGATAACACAAACTTTTTAAAAACCATCATATTCTTTGTAATCCAGCGAAAAGTGCATTTCAATAGTTAAAACAATTCAACAAGGTATGGGACCTACACAAACATTAGGTTAATATCTAACTTAAAGACATAATTCAAAACAAAGTGAAAAGTAGCAGTCTAGATTGTTTTGGTCCAACTACCATGCTAAGAAAATCTAGAACAGCTTCCATGTTCATGGAAAAAGTATCCTAAAAATATTCAGTTCTCACTATTATGATCTGTATTTCATAATTTTCATTAAATCACCAAAAGGTTTTTCTTAAAATAAACAAAATTATCTTAAAGTTTATATGGATGAGTAAATACTTGACAGAAGTATAAGGAAAGAATAACATGGGGGACAAGGGACTTGCCTTACTTGAAATCAAAACATTGTAAAGCCAAAAAAGAAATATTTGTATAGCAATAAGTAGATTAGCAGAACAGAAGATAAAAATCAAAAAACAGATACCAGATAAGATTTAACTTACCACGATGATTGTAGTTGAATTCTATAGGAAAATGATGGATTATTTAATGAATGCAATTATTTAATGCAAAAAGAACGAAAATTGTATCTCTTTTACCACAGGTAAAAATAAATTTGGCATTCCAGATTGATTTCAACCAAGTGTCATGCCAAGAAAATCTAGAAAACCTGAACAAAATATAAGATACTTTTGTTTGAAGTTATCAGAGCAACCAAAGCAATAAAACTTGCAGAGCCAAAGGCCAGAAAAACATTTCAAACAAACATTTTAAAATGAAAACAGTAACACAAAAGGCAAAAGTAAATGGAGTTAAGGTGTTTCAACACCATACTGAATATAGGCAGGGAGAGGTAGGGGGGTCCTGACTAGCCTCAGACTAATCTTGGCAGGCTGAGGCACTAAGACAGAGTGAAGCAGAGATAAGGGGACAGACCACCTGGCCTTGGATGGTCGGGAATATTTTTCTTTGGCAGCTATAGCATATCACAGAAAATGACCAGACCTCAAGGAATTAAGTCAATAAGGATATTATCAATAGTTCGAGCTGAAACCAAGATGGCACAAGAATCATAAGGCGACAAGCTTCCCAGTCAGCTCTCAATAAAAGACTGCCACTAAAAGCCCTCAGTGGCAACCCATTCGGGACACCTCTCACTCTAGAGAGCTGCTTCTTTCCTTTCCACTCTCACCTTCACTAAATTAACTTTCACTTCACTTCACCCATCAACTCCATGAGGGCTAAGAACCCCACAATCCTGTAACAGTAGCAATGTATATGAAGTAGAAAAATAATTTAACTTGGACTCTACTAAATCAAGGATTCGTGTGATAAACCCTGGGTAACCATTTAAGAAATTGTGAAACAAAATATAACTAAAACTAATAGAAAAATGTAACAAACTGAAGATTCAAAAGAAAATGAGGCAAAAAAAAAAAAAAAGAACAGGTAGGACAAAGAGAAAACAAATGGCAAGATAGTATATATACATCAAATAATATCCCTAATTACATAAATGTCAGTAAGTACTCCCTTTTATATAAATATACTCAGACTGAAAGAAAATAACTACAAATTGCATATGACACACACACAGTTAAGGAGGAGGCCAAAGGAAGTTTGAGACTAAAAGGAGAGGAAAAGTACACAGAAAATCCTCCAAACACTAAACAAAAGCCAAAAGCTGGGGTAGCTATATTATTATCAAAAGTTAGCATTAAAGCTAGGAACACTATTAGTGGAAAAAGGAGTCTTTTATAATGACAAAAGGGTAAAACTACCAGGTAGACAGGACAATTCAAATGTGTATGTGCTTAATGACCTATCTTCAATACACATAAATATAATAGTAACTTTGGGCTGTCATATTTTAGATCTTATTTTGTAAATCCCCTTAATTTTTTAGATATAGTTGGTTTTACTATTTTTGTCTTTTAACCTTTATTTTATTTCATAAGTGATTGTTCTACCCTTACTATATGTTTGCTTTTATCCACAAAAGTTTTTCTTTTCATAATTTTCTTCTACTTATGGTCTTTCTTTTCCACTTAAAGAAGTCCCTTTAAGTTCTTGTGAGGCCCATTTAGTGGTGATGAACTCTGTTAACTTATGTTTGTCTAGAAAACTCTCCATCAATTCTGAGTAACTTTGCCACATAGAGTATATTCTTGGTTGTAGGTTTTTTTCATTCAGTTCTTTTATCTGTTTTTTCTCTATTTCCATTCTTTTTTATTATGTTCAGTTAGCCAGCATATACTATATCCTTTCAGTTCTATGAATTCATCTATGCCACTCCCTTCTGGCCTTCCTGCTAAAAAAAAAAAAAAAAAAAAAAAAAAAATCAGGGTCTAGCCTTATGGGGTTTCACTTGTATATTACTGCTTTCTTTTCTCTTGTTGCTTTTAAAATTATCTTTAATAGTATTTTAATTATAATATGTCATGGTGTAGACCTTCTCGGGTTCATCTTATTTGGAACACTGTGCTCCTGAACCTAGATGTCTGTTTCTTTCCCCAGGTTAGGAATTTTTTTTTAGCTATTCTTTCTTCAAATAGGTTTTCTGCCCCTTTCTCTTATCTTTCAGGGACCCATATAATGCAAATGTTTGTTTGCTTGATGTTGTCCAAGCAATCCCTTAACCAATTATATTTTTCATTCTTTTTTGTGCTGTCCACACCTTGGGTACTTTCTACTACCCTGTCTTCCAAATTGCTGATTCATTCTTCTGTATCCTTTAATCTGCTGTTGATTTCTTCTATATTTCATTTCAGTTACTGTAGTCTTCTAACCTTCTAATCTGATTGGTTTTTATGTTTTCCATCATTTTGTTAAAGTGCTAAGTTCATTCACTCTTCTCTCCAGTCAAGTGAGCATGTTGTATGATTACTTAAGATTCACAGGTGAATTTTTATCAAGTATCAAAGAGTTAATACCTATTCCCCTCAAATTATTCAGAAAAAATAAAGGAAAGCTTCCAAATACATTCAACAAGGCCAGCATTACTCTGATACCAAAAAAAAAAAAGACACTACAAAAAGAAAACAGACCAATATCCCTGTATTGGGATTTATATTTTACATAAATGTAAAAAACCTCAACAAAATATGAGCAAACCATATCCAACAATACATTGAAAAGATGATCCACCACAATCAAGTGGGATATACTGGAAGGATACAAGAATGGTTCAATATTCATAAATCAAAATAATATATCACACCCACAAAATGAACACTATGTATAACCATTGCAATAGATGCAGAAAAAGCATCTGACTAAATTCAACATTTTATGACTGACAAAGTGGGTTTAGAGGGAACACACCTTAGCATAATAAAGGCAAGACATGACAAATCCAGACTTAACATCAACGATAAACTGACAGCTCTTGAAGATAATATCCACTCTCACCACTTTTATTCAACAGAGTACTAGAAATCCTGGCCATAGCAATCTGACAAAAAAAAAACTGTAAGGAAGAAGTAAAACTATCACTATTTGCAGATGACATACTATATACTGAAAACCCTAAAGACTCCACCGAAAAAAATTATTACACTGAGTTTAGGAAAGTTGCAGGATATAAAATATGCAAAAATCAGCTCACTTCTCTATACTACAATGAAATAGCAGGAAGAGGAATTAAGAAAACAAACCTATTTAAAATCTCCAAACAATGCATTTGCAATATATATCCAAAAATAATATATTTCAGAATAAACTTAGCCAAAGAGGTGCAGGACCTGTACTCCAAAAACTATAAAACGTTAATGAATGAAATTAAAGACACAAATAGGAAGACATATCATGTTCACAGATTGTAAGAATATTATTAAAGTCTCCATACTACAAAGCAATCTATAGACTCAGTGCAATCCCTTACAAAATACCAGCAACATTTTTCACATAAACAATCATAAAATTTGCATTAAACCACAAATGAACCCAAGTAACCAAAGCTTTTTTCAGAAATAACAAAGCTGGAGGTATCCCAACATATACTATTAAAGCTACAATAATCAGAACAATATGGTATTGGCACAACAACAGACACATAGATCAATGCAACAGAATAGAGAGTCCAGAAATAAACCCATGACTGTAAAATCATTTAATCTACAATGAAGGAGGCAATAATATACGATGGGGAAAAGATCATCTCTTCAATCACTAGTGCTGGGAAAACTGGGGAGCTACATACAAAAGAATAAAAGACCACTATCTTATGTCATACAGAAAAATAAACTCAAAATAGACTACAAGACCTAGATGTGAGGCCTGAAACCATAAAATTCCTCAAGGAAAATATAAGCAATAATCTCTTTGATATCAGCCTTAGCAATATTTTTCTGGATTTGTCTCCTCAAGCAAGAGAAAAGCAAAACTATTAGGACTACACCAAAATAAGAAGCTTTTGCACAGTAAAGGAAATCAATAAAATGAAAAGGTAAATTACTGAATGGAAGAAATTTGCTAATGGTGTATTTAATAGGGGGTTAATATCCAAAATATATAAAGAATTTATACAACTCAATGCCAAAAATACCCAAATACTCCAATTTTTGAAAGGGTGGAGGACCTGAAAAGATATTTCTCCAAAGACATACAGATGGCCACAGACATATGAAAAGACACTGAATGTCACTAATCATGAAGGAAATCCAAATCAAAACCACAATGAGTTATCAAATTATACCAATCAGAATGTTATTACAAAAATAATAACAAGTGTTGGTGAGGATGTGGAGAAAAAGGGACCTTTGTGCACCACTGATAGGAAATAAAATTGGTGCAGCTCCTATGGAAAACAAGATGGAAGTTCCTCAAAAAAAAAAAAAAAAATTGAAATAGAAATAGCATATGATCCTGTAATTCCACTACTGAGTTTTTCCCATAAAAATGAAAACATTAATTCAAAAAGATACATACACTCCATGTTTATTGCATAATTTACAACAGCCAAGATATGGGAGTGACCCAAGTGTCCATCCATAGATGAAGAAAATGTAGTTTGTGTATATATATTATATATACTTTATAAATATTATTGATGATGCTCATCCGTAAAAAGAGAGATCTTGCCACTTGACATACTGTGGATGAAACCAGAGGGTATCATGCCAAGTGAAATAAGTCGAAGTAACACACACATACCATGTAATTTCAATTATACGTGGAATTTAAAAAACAAAACAAAAACAAAGAAAAAAAGAGATAGATCCATAAATAGAATATACTGGTAGTTGCCAGAGGAAAGGAGGTTTGGGGGATGGGGAAATTGGTGAAGGAGAGTGGGAGGCACAAAAATCCAGTTATGGAATGAGTCACAAAGTTGAAAGGAGTATAATCAAAGGTATCATAACAGCATTGTATGGTAACATGTGGTAGTTACACTGGTAGTCCTCATAGTATAATATATAGAGTTGTCAAATCACTATATCATACACCTAAAACAAACATAACATTATGGGTCAACTATATTACAATAAAAAAAAAAAACACTGTAACTTGAGGGAAATAGACAAATCCCCTATCAAGATGAGAGACTATTAATAGAGCCCTCCAACATAAAATCTGAACAAAGTAGGTAGGGATGTAAAACATCCAAATAGCACAATTAAAAATGACCTGACAATCATAAGTAGTCTTTTCAGCTGTACATACAAGACAAACAAAATGATTACATGTGGTTCATAAAATAAGTCTTAAACTTGAACTATAAATCATTTAATTATGTTGTCTGACCACTATTGAATTAAGGTAGAATAAAAGTAAAAAGTACTTGAAAAATGCCTAAATGTTTAGAAATGAAATAATATATTTCTAATCCATTGTTCAAAAGAGAAATGGAAATGGATATTAGAAAACATTTTAAACAGTGGTACTGAAAATGTATCTCAGGAAGTTATAAAAAGGATAGCAAATTAAACCCAAAGAAATTAAAGAACAGAATTAAGAAAATAAAGATAAAAGTACTCATCCAAACCCCCAAATTCGGCGTCCAATACAACATTCTCAACTAATAGAAACGAGAGCTCTTTGAAGAAATTGCTGACGCTGGGACTCGGGTAGGGAATATGTAAGATGTGCCTAGAATATCTCATAGCACCAAAAAGAAAAAGAAAAAAAAATTCTTAAGAACAAAACAACGGGACCATGACAAAGGAACATAGGAGGCAACTGAAAGAGTGCTCAATGGCCAAAGCTGGGGCCATTAGAGTAAGAAAACACATGGTATCAAGAAATAACCAAAAGTATGAAATAAATATCCATGGATCCATGCTGATAAAAAGAAATGATCAAATATTCAAATGCGGGAGAACAAATATCTCAACTAATTTATGTAGAAACTCCCTCCTCCAAGAGGTAGGGCATAACTTACCACCCATTAAATATAGGATGCACAAACTGACTCTTTCCTGAAGAGTATATATATTCCAGAGAGGGGAAGAATACCTTTCCCCAGAAGAAATCTGATTAATACTACCTCAGTCAAATGAATAAGTTTTCATCATCAGCGATAAGTCATGTTAACAGTATGGACCCCTGATACACAAGAATGAAAGTTTACCCCAGTAGTCTTCCTCCCACTCAATCCCAATCAGAAAGATAGTCAATATAGGAAAATATTTTAAAAGATATCACTATAGATCTTGCAATCATTTGAAGATTAAGAGATTATGAATTAATGCTAATAAATTTGGAAATTCATAAATATGGACAAATATATCAAATCTGATACAATAAAAAAAGATAGAAAGTTTGATCCTTTAAGAATGAGATCTTGGTTTTAAAATATTCCTAGGAAGAAATCAACAGACCCATATAGTTTGACCAGTGAATTTTTCAAAACATGGAAAGAAAGTGTAACACAAGTCTTACATAAAGTCTTCCAGAGAATACAAATAAATATTTTCCATTCAATTAATGATAACAACTTAACCTTTACATCAAAACCTCTAAAGTTAGAAGAAAAAAAAGTATAGATAAATCAATGATTATGAAAGCAAAAATCTGAAACAGAAAATTAAATATGAAGTAACTCATCATGATCAAGGAGAATTTAATCCATCAATGTAAGGTTGATCAAATATTTTTTATTTTATTTTTTTATTTTTTATAAACATATATTTTTTTCCCCAGGGGTACAGGTCTGTGAATCACCAGGTTTACACACTTCACAGCACTCACCATAGCACATACCCTCCCCAGTGTCCATAACCCCACCCCCCTCTCCCAACCCCCCTCCCCCCAGCAACCCTCAGTTTGTTTTGTGAGATTAAGAGTCACTTATGTTTTATCTCCCTCCCAATCAAATATTTTTAAACGAAACAAAATGAGAAAAAGGTTTGAGATCATATCACTAGAAGCAACCAGATAAAATTCAATACCACTCATACTAAAAATTTTAAACTAGAAATAAAAACTTCCTTGATCTATTAAAGAACATAAAAAGCACTTTTGCACACATCACACTTAATGGTGAAATATTAAAAGCCTTTTTCCAAAATTGGGAATGACATCAGGATGCTCACAACCAGTACTTCCATTCCACACTGCATAGAAATCAAACACAGTAAGGAAAAAATTTTAGATATAAGGATGAAAAAGAAAGAACTCTTCAAAAACTTCATCAGAAATAAATTAGCAAGATCACTAGATACAAGATCAGCAGACATAAGTAAAAGGAAATAAAAATCTTAAAAATTATACCAACATCCAAAATATCAAAGACCGAGAAACAGGCCTATTTAAAGATGTAGAAGATTCTTATTATGAAAGTTACAAAGTATTTTAGAAGAATTTTAAAGGACTTTAAAGAATTTAAATATAAGAACTCACCATATATAGAGACTTGAAGATTCAATATTTTTTTAAAGATTTTATTTACTCATTTAACAGAGAGAGAGAGAGAGATCACAAATAGTCAGAGAGACAGGCAGAGAGAGAGGGGGAAGCAGGCCCCCCCTAAGCAGAGAGCCTGATGCAGTGCTCGATCCCAGGACCCTGAGATCATGATCTGAGCTGAAGGCAGAGGTCACTGCTGAGCCACCCAGGCACCTTGAAGATTCAATATTATGAAGCTGTAAATGTTCTCTAAATGATCTACAGATTGAATGAAATCACAATGAAAATCACAACAGTGTATTTTTGTAGAAAGTTAAAAGGCTAGCATTAAAATGTTTATGGAAATGTAAAAGCAAAGAAATGCTAAGGAATCTTTAAAAAGCTAGTGAATACCGGCCAGGTATCAAGACTTAGTGTAAAGCTACAGTAATTAAGACAGCAAAGTATTGACTTTATTGTCCATGAAAGAACACAAGAGTCCAGAAGCCTACCCAGGATAATAAACTCTTGATTTATCAGTTCAGCAGAGCATGCAGAGCCTTTTTCAGTAAGTGCTATGGGGTCAAATGAATATCTATATGTAAAAAGTGAATACTGATCCATTTCTTATCACTTATGTAAAAATTTTTAAGGGACTTGTAAATTGAACTTAATAAAATTCTCTAGGAAACAGAATTTGAGTATGTTTAATTTCTTCAACATGACAAAAAGCACTAAACATAAAGGAAAATAAATGTAGAATTAAGAGTTTCTGTTAACCAAAAATAATATACGGTCATAAAAAAAATTTTTAAAAAGCACTAAGTGGAAAACAAAGAGCCTGATTCAAAATATATAAAGAATTCCTACAAATCAGTAAGAAAGTGGCCACAAGCAATTTTTTAACTTAGTGACTAGTGAACATATTAAAGTAATTCAACTTTAGTAATCAGAAAGGCAAATTAAAACTCCAGTGAAGGGACTGATTACTTAAGTTGAGACAGTCTCTTCAATAAATGGTACTGGGAAAATTGGACATCTATATACAAAAGAATGAAACTCAAAGGTAAACTCAAAATGGATGAAAGACCTCAATGTAAGACAAGAATCCATCAAAATCCTAGAGGAGAACATAGGCAGTAACCTCTTCAACATCAGCCATAGCAACTTCTTTCAAGACATTTTCCCTCCAAAGGCAAGGTAAACAAAAGTGAAAATGAACTTTTGGCACTTCATCGAGATAAAAAGCTTCGCATAGCAAAGGAAACAGTCAACAAAACGAAGAGGCAATCCACGAAATATGAGAAGATATTCGCAAATGACACTACAGACAAAGGGCTATAAAGGTCTATAAAGAACTTCTCAAATTCAACACCCAAAAAAGCAAATAATCAAGTCAAAAAATGGGCAAAAGACATGAGCAGACACTTCTCTAAAGACATACAAATGGCTAACAGACACATGAAAAAAATGTTCATTACTAGCCATCAGGGAGATTCAAATCAAAACCACATTGAGATACCACCTTACATTATACGAATTAGAATGGCAAAAATCGATGAGGCAAGAACAAAGGTTGGAGAAGTTGCAGAGAAAGAGGAACCTTCTTACACTGCTGGTGGGAATGCAAGTTGGTGCAGCCACTTTGGAAAACAATGTGGAGGTTCCTCAAAAAGTTAAAAATAGAGCTACTTTATGACCCAGCAATGCACTACTGGGTATTTACCCCAAAGATACAGATGTAAAGAAGGGCCATATGTAGCCCAATGTTCACAGTAGCAATGTCCACAATAGCCAAACTGTGGAAAGAGCCGAGATGCCCTTCAACAGATGATGGATAAAGATGTGGTCCATATGTACAATGGAATAATACTCAGCCATCAGAAAGGACGAATAACCAAGTTTTGCACCAACATGGATGGGACTGGAGATTATGCTAAGTGAAATAAGTCAAAAAGAGAAAGTCAATTATCATATGGTTTCACTTATTTGTGGAACAAAAGGAACAGCATGGAGGATATTAGGAGAAGGAAGGAGAAAATGAAGGGGGAGAAATCAGAGTGGGAGACAAAGCATGAGAGACTATGGACTCCAGGAAACATACTGAAGGTTTTAGAAGGGAGAGGTATAGGGGGATGGGTGAGCCTGGTAATCGGTATTAATGAGGGCACAGATTGCATGGAGCACTGGGTCTTATATGCAGACAATAAATCATGGAACACTACATCAAAAACTAATGATGTACTACATAGCGACTAACCTAAATAAATAAAACTACAGTGAGATACCAGTATCTACCCATAAAAAAGAGTAAAAGTAAAAAATACAATGATAAGTATTGGTGAAGATGTAGAATGTTAGAATTCTTACTGGTGGAAGTGAAACTAGTATATTCATTTTGGAAAGCTTCCGGACAGTAATTACTGACCTACTGAAGTTGGAAATCTACATGACTTATGAGGCAATTTCTCTCTGAAATATACATCCAACTGAAATGTATGCACAAAAGCATCAAAAGTAATGCACAAGAATATTCATAGCTATATTCTCTATTGCCATTCATTGAAAAAAATCCAAACATCTGTCAACAGTAGAATAATCACATTCATTCAATGAAATACCATACAGCAAGGAGAATGAACTGCTGCACACCACTAAGTAGATAAAACTCACCAACAAAATGTTAAACAGAAGATATCGGATATAAAAATACATATTATATGAATTTATATTAAGGTCAATGAGCAACAAACTAAACTATAATGTTTAGAGACCCAGTGTAGAAGGCAACAATATGAAGAAAAGCAGGAAGGCAATTATCATAGGTATCATGACAGTAATATCTAGGATAACACAGTTTTAGTAATTGAGACTAGAATTATTCTGAGTGACTGACTGCTGATTATGTGGATCTATTTTGATAATCATTTGATACAGTACTTCACTGGGTATATGTGATCTTTCAGTTCTGAAAAGTGTAATTAAATTCCAGATGGGTTAAAATTTAAACTTAAAATTCAGACAATAAAAATTCTGCAAAATTTAAAAAAAAAAAAAAAAAAAGGAGGGGTGGGGAGGAAGGGAACCTGGAAGATACAACCCATATGGGTGAGTGAGACTTTCTTCATTACATGCAGGAAACTCTGTTTAAAACAAAGATAGACCTGTTCAATTGCATAAAGAGTTAAAAACTTTGTTATCTTTTGTACAAAAAGATTTGTTAATTGGGATGATAAAAGAGTTAACATCTTACAATATAACAAGTGCAAACATTAAAATAAGAAGTTTCATAGAATAAATTCGGTGTCAACAAACATGTAAAATTGTTCAAATTCTCTAATTAAGAAATTAAAATAATCATTTTAATCTCTCATAGAGGCAAAAATGTTTAAAATTCTATAAAATGTACTAATGGTAGTGTAAGAAAAAGGTATTCTCATACACTGACATTTCAGCTGTTTTTAAAAGCAACAGGGTAACATCTATTCAAATTAAAAATATATTCTTTCACCCAGCAATTTTGCTACTAAAAAGCTATCTCAGAGAAACAAAATTACACCTAGAGAGGGATATACATGCAGATATTTATTGCAATCATATTCAAGGTGGCAAAAAATGCAAAAATAAATGTCTATCAAGAGAAATTGTTAAAAACAAAATTAAAATACGACTGCTTTTTAAAATCATGCATACATTTAGAATAGAACTACATTACTTCTTAGATTTCTGATATGCTAAGTGAGAAAAGCAAAATGCAGAAAAATTATATGTGATCTTTTTTCTAAAACATAACAAAAACATATCATTGCATTTATGTTCACATAATTATATCCATTCATTCACTGAATTCTATGCACATGGAGAAAATGTAAACTATTATGATGTACCTCAGGGCAGGGGTTAAAAAATTCTATGAATGGTAAAAGGAAGGGGAACCCAAGCAAGTGAAGGAAAGAGTGCAAGAAAAACTGCACTTAAGAATGAATAACATGGTCATGTTTATTCACTTCTGTTAAATTATATAGGAGGCATATGTAGAATATCAGGTTTCTTCAAAAAAAAAAAAGATAGCCTCTCGTTAGGCACCTGAAATATATTTTTTCCTTAAAAAAAAAAGTCTTAAAAAATTAAGAGAAGACGGTGCCAGGAAAACGAGTAGAAATAAAGCTTGAAGGAATTTAAACTATAGAAATGACTGCCAGTAGATGGCAGTAAAACCCTCCAAAAATTATAGGAACATTTTCTTAATTGCTAGAAAAACTTACCTATAATCTTTACCTCATAAAAATATTCAAATTATATATGCAGACCATGAATGAAGTTCCTTAAGATAGACTTTAACCCTTAATTTAACACTAATATATAATTATCTATTTCCTAAATCATCTAGAAGTCATTAAAAAAAAAAAAAAACCTCAAGAATAATGCCCTCTGAGAGCTGACAAAATATTCAGTTAGTATGTATTTACCTTACATCTACTATGTGTAAAATATGGAGGCAAACTGAAGAAAACATTTATTGAGTTTTAATCAAGTAGAACAAAATGTAAAGTAAATGGAATGTTTACAAATAAACTAGTACAAGCTAATGTACTGGTTTGTACAGTGGCATGTCAACTCTCAAGAATGCATGTGGCCACAGAACTTAGTGTCCCAAAACCAAATAAATAAATAAGCAAGCCATTAGGCAGATAAAACATGTCACACTTTTTCACTGAAACTCATACTTTACTCAGTAGCAGGCCTTTTTACTCTTACTACACACCAAAAGTTCTAATGGTTCTTTAAAGTGGTTTAGAAGTTATCCAGCCATTCCACTTACTACCTCAAGGCTTAGTATAGAGCACTACTTTACTAAGTTTATGGGTCCTGTAGCTTAGGAATTTGCATATGATGAATATGATGGAGTTGGCTTGTTTCTGTACAATCAACACCCATGGCTTCAGCAAGGAAAACTCAAATGGCTGGAGCCTGGAACTATTGACAGGAGTCCTTACACATGGCCTCCTCATGTGGCCTGGGCTTCCTGGATGCAGTATCTGGATTTCCTGCATGATGGTCCAAGGCACCAGGTACAAGTGTTACAGAAAATAAGGTGAAAGCTACATCACTGCTTGTGAACTAGCCTTGTAAGATCACATGGTATGACTTCTACTCTGTGCTTTGGTCAAAGCACTCAAACCTACCCACTCCCAAGGGAATGGTAATTATACTCCTTTTCTTGAGGGGGAATAGCAAAGTCACAGCATATAAAAACTTAAATATTACTGTGACAATCTTTGGGTAATAAAGTATAACACAGTATGCCCTCTGGCCCCAATGCACATCATTCCCATATGCAGGATTCACTACACCCTTCCCCAAAAGACCTCCAAAGTCTCAGTCCATGATGGCATCAAAACAGTCTCAGAGCTCATCACCTAAATCAGGTCCAAGTATAGATTAGGCTCCCCAGTAGTCTTTTCCTCAAGTACAGTTCCTCTTGATCTGAAGACCTATGAAACAAAATGGCATGTTAGCCCACACACATCCAACACACCACTGTGGGACAAGCATAGAGTAACTTCTATAGGCACTCTCATTCAAAACAAAGAATCATAAGGCATACAGTAATTGCTTGGAAATCCCTGCAGACTAAATCCTCAACTCATTAGGTACATTTTTTTTCCATATTGTGGCAGTAGCAATTTTGCTAGATATTCTTTTATTATATATAACAAAGATCTCCAGTCTCCTTTCCTCCAGCTTTCAACATTTTCCTCAGCTTCCTTAAGGCCTTCACGGACAGCCTCCTTGAGGCCTGTCAGGTTTCCTCTCCTCAAGGACCTTCCAGTTTCTGCCCATGATTCATCCAAAAGTTATAGCAGCATCTCATATCTGGTAACAAATTTTGTTTCAGTTATTATTTCTTTTTTTATTAACATATAATGTATTATTTGCTTCGGGGGTACAGATCAAGAAATGGGTAGAAGACATGAACAGACATTTCTACAAAGAAGATATCCAAATGGCCAACAGACACATGAAAAAGTGCTCAATGTCACTCATCATCAGGGAAATACAAACCAAAACCACAGTGATATACCACTTCACACCAGTCAGAAGAGCTAAAATTAACAAGTCCAGTTATTATTTCTTTTTTTTTTTAAAGATTTTATTTATTTCTTTGGCAGAGACAGATCACAAGTAGGCAGAGAGAGGAGGAAGCAGGCTCCCTGCCAAGCAGAGAGCCTGATGCGGGACTCGATCCCAGGACCCTGAGATCATGACCTGAGCTGAAGGCAGAGGCTTAACCCACTGAGCCACCCAGGTGCCCCTCCAGTTATTATTTCTATACAACAACTTCTTCCTAAAACCCAGGGATAAAATAATATTATATCACAGATTCTATGAGGCAGAAATTGAAACAAAACACAGCAGGCTGGCTTAAATCTGTTCCACAATGTCTGGACCTTCGATAGGGATATGCAAGTGGTAATACACCGGAACTATCAAGAAAAGAGCCCAAACGGAACCTTTCCATGTAGCTTGAGTTTCCTAGAGCATGACAACCTTCAAGGTCACTGGACTACTTGCATGGCAACTCGAAATTAAACAGGACTATTCTAGTGAACAAGTTAGAGGTACACAACCTTGTACAACCTAATCATACAAGTCAAGCAGCACTCCTTAAAAAGGGAACAGGACAGAATACCAATGGTGTTGTAGCCATTTCTGAAAACTAAAATCCTCTATCCCAGTTTATCAAGAAATAAACGAAGACCAAAGTGCTCTTGGCAATACGTATAACGACAGGAGGGAGAAATAATGCTTGCAACACATGCATTGTTTTTTAAAGATTTTATTTATTTGACAGAGAGAGATCACAAGTATGCAGAGAGGCAGGCGGGGGCAGGGGGAGGAGGCTCCCTGCAGAGCAGAGAGCCCAATGTGGGGCTCTTTCCCAGGACCCCGAGATCATGACATGAGCCAAAGGAAGAGGCTTAACTACTGAGCCACCCAGGCGCCCCAACACATGCGTTTTTGCTATCTCTCAAAACCCTATTAAGATAACATGAGAAGGTCGCCTGGGTGGCTCAGTGGGTTAAGCCTCTGCCTTCAGCTCAGGTCATGATCTCAGGGTCCTAAGATCCCCAGAGTTGAGTCGGGCTCTCTGCTCAGCGGGGAGCCTGCTTATCCCTCTCTCTCTACCTGCCTCTCTGCCTACTTGTGATCTCTGTCAAATAAATAAAATCTTAAAAAAAAAAAAAAAGATAAAATGGGAGAAAAGCCACTTGGGTTCCTCAACCACTGAACAAATAAGTAAAGAAGAGTTATATATAGTGGCTGAGGTGCTTGATCCAGCTTATAATGGAGGAAGAGTAGAAATTAAAACAAGACGTCAGAGAATATGCCCAAAATCCAAGTGATTGTATGACTTCCAAGTTCTTCCTTAATCAATGGTGTAAGTTAATGAAAACCTAGGGAATTCTTGTCTTGGCTACGACATGGATATTAAACTTGTCCTATTACAAGCAACAGGACATAAAACCTAGAGAATATATAGAACTTTTGCAGGCATTGGACAGTACTCATGAAAGGCTGTAATCCTTAAGAAAGGAGACATACATGGAAAAATCCCTATATCCATCCAGATTCCCTCCCTAAGTAAGTTATTTGAACCACAATGCAGGAAGGAAAATCAAGGCAAGGTTCAAGGCAGCTGGGATTTAGGTGTCACAGTTAGATCCACAGAGAATGAACCCCAAAGGCTTGCATGTTAATTCCACCGGTCCTTAGCCAACTTCTAAGCTGCAAATTTACTGGGCAAAACTCTTTATAGTTAGTGTAGCTATGATAAGAGGTTGAAAGCTGGGAGGAGTTTCCGGACGTAACAGGGTGCTTGGGAGAATTTGCAGTTTGGGCCAAGCCCGAATATAAGCACCCTGGAAAACAAGCTGAGCACTCAGTTGAGACTCCAAAAAAGTGATCTACAGAAAGATCAAGATTAAAGCATGAAAACAAAATTAAAAATACATATTCCCTTATACTAGATGAGTAAAAGCCAAGTGATCCATCTGTAACTTAAACATCTACCAAAACAAAAATTTATAATCTTAAAAAGAAGGAAATATAACCCAAAATAACTAAAATATATATCCACATTGTCTTCTGTGTAATAAAAAAAATAGGGAAAGAAACCGGTAAAAGTGATACATAACCAAGAGAATTAAAGTAGGCATCCATTAATGATAAACTCTCAAATTTAGACTAGAAAAAAACTTCAACCTGTTTAAATGTTAACACACAACCACAAACATCATACTTAGGTATAAGACAGGCCTTTCCCCTAATACAGGCAATAAGACATGGATACCTGCTCCCACCATTTCTTTCCGTTATATTGGAGATTCTAAATACTGAAATTTGGCAAGAAAAAAAAAAAAAAAACAGGATCCTAATAAAGAGAAGACTTAAATTTTTTTGCATAGTATATTCTGCATGCAGCAAATCCAAAGAAACACATATACAAATTAGAATGAATGGATAAGTACAGAAAGGTTACAAAACACAAGGTCAAACTTCAAAAAATCAATCATATTCTAATTCCAAAAGATGGAACAATCAATTAGAGAATGAGATCAATATCTTTCATAATAGCAACAAAGAACGAAAATATTTATAAATAGAATAAGTGCTTCAAGACCTGTACAGTAAAAATTACAAATATGGAGGAGGGAAATTAAAGATCAACAAACAGTTCCCATTCATGGATTGGAAAATTCAGTATTGTTAAAATAGCAACTCTTCCCAAATTAGTCTACAGATTCAACCAACTGCCATAAAATCTAGCAGGCTTTTTTGCAGATATTTAAAAGGTGACCCCCACCACATTCATACAGAAATGTAACAGACCCAAAACCATTTTGGAAAAAAAAATGAGAATTTTCACATTGATTTCAAAAATATTCCAAAGCTATAGTAATCAAAATGGTGAAGTATAGGCAAAAGGCTAATCCTATTCATCAATGGAAGATAATTAAGAGTCCACAAATAAATCATTTTGGGTCAAGTGATTTTGACAAAGTTTCCACAACAACTCAGTGGACAAAGAGTCTTTTTAGATAAATGGTGATGTAAAAACTGGAAATCCACCTGCAAAAAAAAAAATCAACAAATAAAAATAAAAATGAAGTTAGATCCCACACCTCATTCCACATACAAAAATTAACTTAAAATAGATCAAATACCTAAATAAGAACTAGGATTCTAAAACTTAGGAAAAAACTTTTATAAGCATTCGTCATGTTGAATTAGGTAGTAATTTCTTACGTAGGACACCAAAAGCAAATGTAAAAGCAACAAAAATATGGATATCAATGGACTCCATCAATATTAAAAACATCTGTCCTTCAAATGGACATCAAAGCCAAACCGACAACCCTCAAAAATGGCATAATATACTTGTAAACCTATACGGGATAAGGCCTTGTATCCAGAATACACATTACTACTCCACAATAAAGAGAAAAAAAAATTTTAATGGTGAAAATTTTTGAAAACTTATTCAAAGATATACAAATGGCTAATAAGCACATGAAGACATGTTCAATAGCATTAATTAAATGCAAATTAAAACCAAAAGACAGCTTTTCACATCCACTAGGATGGCAAGAATAAAAATGGATAAAGAACCAAGAACTGGTCCTTTGAGAATATAAACAAAATTGATAATTCTTTAGCCAGACTGAAGGGAAAACAAAGGACTCAAAATCAGAAATGGAGAAATAACTATCTACACCAAAGAAATACAAAATAATATTATACCAACCTAGAAGAAATGGATTCTTAGAAGCATAATCTTCCCAAACTGAATTAGTAATAAATAGTAAATTTGAACAAACCAGTTACTAGAAATGAAATAGAATCAATAGTCAAAAAAATCTCCCAACAAAATCCAGGACCAGATGGCTTCACAAGTAAATTCTATCAAACATTCAAATGATTAAAAGAATAGTACCCATTCTTTTCTATTAGGGCAGCATTACCCTGATACCAAAACCAGACAAAGACACTACAAAAAAAAAAAAAAAAAAACCAAACACACACACACAACACAACAACTACAGGCCAGCATCTCTGATAAACAGATACAAAAATCCTCAACAAAATATTAACAAACCAAATCCAAAAATACATTTAAAAAAATTACCACAATCAAGTGGTATTTATTCCAGGGGTGCAAGGGCAGTTCAATATATATAAACCAATCAACATGATACAACATGTTAACAAGAAAAGAAACATTTCAAAAGATTCAAAAAAAAGCATTTGATAATGTACAACATCCCCTCATGATAAAAATCCTCAACAAAGTAGAAGGAAACGGTTGCTGGAGAGAAGACAGGTGGGGGGATGGGATAATTGGGTGATGTGATAAGCGCTGGGTGTTATATGCAACTGATAAAGTATCGAACAGTACATCTGGAACTAATGATGTACTATATGTTGGCTAATTTAAGAAAAATTAGCCTCAACATAATAAAGGCCTCATGTGAAAAATGCACAGCTAGCATCATATTCAATGGTGAAAACATGGAAACTTTTCCTCTAAGATCAGGAACAAGACAAGGATGTCCACTCTCACCACTTTTATTTCAACACAGTACTAAAAGTCCTCATTACAGCAATCAGACAAGAGAAATAGAAAGCATCCAAACCGGTAACAAAGAAGTAAAACTTTTACTATTTGCAGATGGTATGATAATATGTATTTTAAAAACCTAAAGACTCTAGAAGAAAGACCAGAATAAGTGAATTAAGTCAAGTCACAGGATACAAAACTAATACCTAAATCTATTGAATTTCTATACACTAATAATGAAGTAGAACGGGGAAATAACCCCATTTATAACTGCACCAAAAATAATACCTAGGAATAAACCAAGGAGGTGAAATACCTATAAGAACCATAAAATGTTGATGAAAGAAACTGAGGACACAAAAAATGGACATATGTTCCATGGTATGGATTCGAAGAGCCAAAATAGTTAAAATGTCCATACTACCTAAAGCAATCTACAGATTTACAGTAATCCCTATCAAAATATCAATTGGAAAAAATGATCCTAAAATTTGTATGGGACTACAAAAGAACCCAAATAACCAAAGCAAGCTTTGGAAAAAATTACAAAGCTGGAGATATCATAATCCCAGATTTCAACATATACTATGAAACTATAGTAATCAGAACAATATAGCACTGACACAAAAATAGACACACAAAACAATGAAACAGAATGGAGACCCCATAAATAAACCTATGCTTATGTAGCCAATTAATCTATAATAAAGGCAGCAAGAATATACAGTGGGAAAAAGATGGTCTCTTCAACAAATGGTGTTGGGAAACTAAAGAGCTACATGCAAAAGAATGTAACTGGAACATTTTCTTACACCATGCAGAAAAGTAAATTCAAAATGCATTAAGTACCCAGAAGGAATGCATAATGAATTGCAGGAATGATACTGAATAGTAAGACATTGCAAAAATTACTTATGGAGATAGTCGCTCAACTTGTTACAACTGCCCAACACAGAGCTGTACACTCAAAGTTTATCATATGATACAAAAATATGTCTGAAGTTAGTTTTAAAGTAATGACAAAAGATATTCACAGAAAAACAAAAGCTGAGAAAATTGTTATCAGATCCAAGTTAACATAAAGGGATATTAAAATAATCTAAATGAGAACATTTCAAAATATATGGGATGCCAGTGAAGAATGCTTAATAGTTTATAACATTAAGCACTTCCATTGCAAAAAAGAAAGATCTAAAATAGTTCACCTCAAGAAGCTAGAAAAAGGAAATAAAGCACAGAGTAAAAGGAAATAAAAGTCATAGCAGAAATAATGAAATGGAAAATGGAAAAATGGGAAAAACTGAAATTTCTCTGAAGATGAGTTAGAAATACAAACCTCCATAAGATTTCTCAGAGGAGAAATTTCCCAACTCATTCTATTACCCTAATACCAAATCCAGAGAAGACATCTAGAACAAAACCATAGACCAGTATCCCTCAAACAAAATTCCTTAAAAAATGCTAGCACCAAGTCTAGCAAGACATTAGAAAGATTACATAACATGCCTAAATGGGGCATCCCAGAAATGCAACAGCATTTTAACACTCAAAAATCATATATATAAGTTGGTTGGTTTGTTGGGGTTCAAAGGTACAAATCTGGAAAACAAAGATAAGAAAACCTGTAGAAGAGGAATTTGGATGAGCCAGTAGTAATGGCCATGTGAATCTTGGCGTGTCAAACTTGGTAATTCATGCCAATGCTTATCATATGCATTTGGAAAACGCATATGCACAAAAATACACTCAGCAACCAGGTAAAAGGACTTATCCACCCAGTAGGTATCCTAGCACCTCTATTCTCTGCCACACTAGTGTACAGCCAATGACTCAATTCCAGCAACGGAACCCAGCACATATCCAACAGAAATGCACATATATATTTATGAAATTCACAGTATTCAGATCAGTTTTGTTTTTGTTTATTTTTACAATTGATAACATTTTTCCAGTTTTCAAGGGTGGAATGAATAAACAGATGTTTGATAAAGTATTCAGAAATGAATGAACCACAACTACATACACACACAAAAATGGATAAATCCTGTATTTTAAAACTGTGCAAAAAGAAACCAGCATAAAGAAGATGTGGTATATATACACAATGGAATACTATGCAGCCATCCAAAGAAATGAAATCTTGCCATTTGCGACGACGTGGATGGAACTAGAGGGTATCATGCTTAGCGAGATAAGTCAATCGGAGAAAGACAACTATCATATGATCTCCCTGATATGAGGGAGAGGAGATGCAACATGGGGGGTTAAGGGGGTAGGAGAAGAATAAATGAAACAAGATGGGATTGGGAGGAAGACAAACCATAAGTGACTCTTAATCTCACAAAACAAACTGAGGGTTGATGGGGGGAGGGGGGTGGGGTTATGGACATTGGGGAGGGTATGTGCTATGGTGAGTGCTGTGAAGTGTGTAAACCTGGCGATTCACAGACCTGTACCCCTGGGGATAAAAATATATTATATGTTTATAAAAAATAAAATTTAAAAAAAAACTTACTATCAGTTCCATATATAACCATTAAAAAATAAACACATTTTTCCTTGGTTGTTGGCAAAATTAGGTGGTAAAACTATTTTTAAAGACCCAGAAAGGAAGACAGTACCACGAAAGTCAAGATAGTAGTTCCTTTGGAGGAGGGCAGAAGTATTTGTGAGGATGGGAAAAGAGCTTCTGGAGTTTTGGTAATGTTCCATTTTTGAACTGAGTAGCAGTTACATGGGCGGTTCAACCAGAAATAAAGCCTCTAGCTATAGATATTTTTTTATACTTTTATGTCTATACTTAAAAAAAGGTTTAAAAATGAATTATGCACCAATAGCTAATAATGACATGCACAGAATGATCTTGGCTAAGGATGTTACTTTCCCCCTTCCTAGGGTTCTCCTTTTCATCTATTCTTTGAACCTTGAGGTTTGAGATTTTTATTCCCTTTAATTTTGAGATCCTTAAACTAGATATCAGAATTTCATTACACTTCTCCATTCTTCTCTAAATAGTCTCAAGAACAGCTTATTGAATTCATAAGCTATATATAAGCTTCATACATGCAATTTTTAAGAACCTTCACTGAAATATTCGCTTGGCATAAAATTCACTTTTCAAGTGTACAGATCAATGGATTTTAGTATATTAACACAGTTGCACAACCACTATCACCATTTAGTTTCAGAACATTTTCAGAGCCCCAAAGAGAAATTCCATAGCCATAAGCAGTCTCTTCCTATTCCCAACTCCCCAAGGGCCTTGGCAATCAAAACTGGTTTGTGCTGAGTCAGTTTTGCTTGGCTGTACTATGTGGTCTATAATTTCCTTCCTTGTAGGTTTGCCTAACTTCCCTGACAAATTATACCACACATCTATCAAGAATCAGGCTCAGAAGTCATATTTTTTAAGTCTTTTTCAACTGGTTCCTCAATCCCAGGGAAGTTAGGCTCACTGTCCTCTGCGGTCCTAAAGCCCCTATCATACACCCTTATTATATGCCATGTACCACTTATAATTACCTTATTCCCACCACTGCGAATATCTTAAGAACCACAATTTGACTCATTTTTCTATCTCCTATATTGAATACAGAGATTTCCAAAATGTTTAATGAATGAATCTACCATATAAGAAACTGTGACTGGATTATAAAGATGATGATTTAGTACTCAGAAGACATTCAGAAATATCTATGTTTGAGGACATCAAGACAGAAATATGTTATGGAAAAGCATTATGATAAAATAACTTTAGTCAACTGATCACTTTATAATAAAAGATTATGAGTAAACTAAGAAAATACATTAAAACTATTACATTGAGTTCATGCTAAGATTTTAATGTATCCTGGGACACCTGGGTGGCTCAGTCATTAAGCATCTGCCTCGGCTCAGGTGATGATCCCAGGGGTCTTGGGATCGAGCCCCACACTGGGGTCCCTGCTCAGCAGGAAGACTGCTTCTCCCTCTCCCACTCTCCCTGCTTGTGTTCCCTTTCTCACTGTCAAATAAATACATTTTTAAAAAAAAGATTTTAATGTATCCTAGCCAAAGGGGAATAGTTATTAGAATCTTAAATAAATTTAGTATGGCTGTCCTAATATAACCTAAGAAAAATTATCGAAGTCAAGTGTAGAAAAAAAATGTTGTTGGAGACTTCTGAAATGTTGAAAATTACATCCAAACTATCAGCCAAATAAAAAATCAAGGTAATGATCAAAAAAAAAAAATCAAGGCAATGCTCAACTCATAGAATGAGGTTTGAAAGCTTTCATTCCACTTCTATTTCTTGGAACAGTTTGGAAAGAGTAGGCATTAACTCTACTTTAAATGTTTGGTAGAATTCCCCTGGAAAGTCGCCCAGCCATGGACTTTTGTTGGAAGGTTTTTGATTACTCATTCAATTTCTTTGCTGGCTATGGGTCTTTTCAGATTTTCTCTTTCAGTTTTGGTAGTTTATCGGTTTCTAGGAATTTATCCATTTTTTTCCAGATTGCTCAACTTGTTATCATATAATTTTTCATAATATTCTCATTGTTTATATTTGTGATGTTGGTTGTGATCTCTCCTCTTTCATGATTTTATTTGGGTCCTTTCTCTTTTTGATAAGTCTGGCTAGGGGCTTATCAATTTTATTCTTTCAAAGAATCAGCTCCTAGTTTCATTGATTTTACTGTTTTTGTGTTTCTATACCATTTATTTCTGTTTTAACCTTTATTATTTCCCTTCTGCTGACTTTAATTTACTGTTCCTTTCTTAGCTCCTTTAGATGTAAGGTTAGGTTGTATATTTGAGACTTTCTTGCTTCCTGATAGGCCTATATTGCTATATACTTTCCTCTTATTACTGCCTTTGCTGCAAGTCCCAAAGTTCTGAAATGCTGTGTTTTCCTTTTCATTTGTTCCATGTTTTTTAATTTCTTTGATCTCCTAATTAACCCATTCATTTTTTAGTAGGATGTTCTTTGACCTCCATGTATTTGTGATCTTCTCAAATTTTTTCTTGTGGTTGACTTCAAGTTTCATAGCTTTGTGGTCTGAAAATATGCATGGTATGATCTCCATCTTTTTGTAGTTTGTTGAGATCTGATATGTGACTCAGTATATGATCGATTCTGGAAAATGTTCCGTGTGCACACAAAAAGAATCTGTATCCTGGTGCTTTAGGATGAAATGCTCTGAATATATCTGGTAAGTCCATTTAGTTCAATGTGTCATTCAAAACCAGTCTTTCCTTATTGGATTTTCTGCTTAGATGATCTGTCCATTGCTGTGAGGTGTTACAATCTCTTCAAATGGTGTTGGGAAAACTGGACAGCAGCACACAGAATGAAACTGGACCACTTTCTTACACTATACACAAAAACAAATTCAAAAATGGATGAAAGACCTAAATGCAAGAGGAAACCATCAAAATCCTAAAAGAGAACACAGTCAGTAATCTTTGACATTGGCCACAGCAACTTCTTACTAACATGTCGCCAGAAGCAAAGGAAACAAAAACAAAAGAACTATTGGGACTTAAGATAAAAAGTTCTGTACAGTGAAGGAAACAACAAAACTAAAAGGCAACCAACAAAATGGGAGAACATATTTGCAAGGGACATATCTGATAAGACTTCCAGATGGCTAACAGACACATGAAACAATGCTCATCATCATTCATTAGGGAAATACAAATCAAAACCACAAGGATATACCACCTCACACCTGTCAGGATAGTTAAATTAACACAGGAAATGACAGATGTTGACAAGGATGCAGAGAAAGAGAAACCCTCTAACCCAGTTGGTGGGAATGCAAACTGTTGCAGCCACTCTGGAAAGCGGTATGGAGGTTCCTCAACTACCCTATAACCCACCAATTACACTACTAGGTATTTACCCAAAGGATACAAAATTACAGATTTGAAGGGGTACCTGCCCCCCAGTGTTTATAGCAACATTATTAACAATAGTCAAACTACAGAGGAGCCCAAATGTCCATCAATTGATGGATAAAGATGGATAAAGAGGTGATTGTGTGTGTGTGTGTGTGTGTGTGTGTGTGTGTGTAATGGACTATTTTTTTTTAAGATTTTATTTATTTATTTGACAGACAAAGATCACAAGTAGGCAGAGAGGCAGGCAGAGAGAGAAAGGAGGAAGCAGGCTCCCTGCTAAGCAGAGAGTCTGATGTGGGCCCCGATCCCAGGACCCTGGGATCATGACCTGAGCCGAAGGCAGAGATTTTAACCCACTGAGCCACCCAGGTGCCCCTGTGTAATGGACTATTACTCAGCCATCAAAAAGAATGAAATCTTGTTATTTGCAAAAACATGGATGGAGCTAGAATGTATTGCTAAGCAAATTAAGTCTGAGAAAGACAAATACCATATGATTTCACTCATATGTGGAACAAAACAAAACAGATGAAAATGAGAAATGGAGGAAAAAAAAAGAAGTGAGGAGAGGGTGGGGGTTAAATAAGTGAGGAGTATTAAGGCGGACACTTGTGATGAGCACTGGGGTTTATACATAAGTGATGTCACTAAAGTCTACTCCTGAAACCAATATTTCACTATATGTTAACTAACTGGAATTTAATAAAAATTTGAAAAAAAAAAAACACAAAAAGTTATAGGCCAAATAAAAAGATCTAATTTAAATATCCAACATTCCTTTAAAAGTGAAACATGAAAAAAATGAAAACTTTTGAGAAGTACTTTTAAAGAGAAAAAAATGTGTTTGAGTAAAGACTAACTTTGGTCACAGGAAATGTTAAAGTGAATTCAATTTTTCATCACAATATGCACAAGGTATGATTCTGTTAATGCTATAGTACCCTTTTAAAACACATTCATGCAGACACATTCAGACTTTAAATATTTTACTGTGAAATATTTTTTACACAAAATACTCCATTACAAAACAAAAATAATTTCCCTTGGGTGTACACAACTGTAAGAATCTTTAAGTGATAGTAGAGTTAAATGCTCAAAAACAAGTCAGAGAGTTATATTAATACAGATCTTAAAATTTTTAAAAAATCAGACATAAATTTAACCAACTCAGCATCTTATATAGAAGAATTTAGAATCAAAGTGATCATGCCAGGAAAAGACAAATGAGTAAGTTTGTCTTTTTTTATGAATGTTTTTATTCTATATCAATATAGTTTTGAATGCATATGTGAATATTTTTTTAAAAAATCCATTCCTAAAAAATACTTTTCCATTCTCATAAACCATTTTATGAGAGTTCAAAATATTTTTAATTTATATGAATAAAGCAAAATTAGAAATTATTTTAAAAAGTAAAGCTAAACAATCATCAACTTTGAAATATTTTCAGCTAAAAACTTAAAATGTGATATTGCTTCCCAAATTTTGAACCAACAGTCTGTTGCTAACATAAAACAAGATTCTACTAACAAACTAATACAAATGTTTTAGACTAGGAAAAATGCGTTAATATTGACTTATCTGAAACACAGTAAAACTTAATCTTACGAAAACATAAATCCTAAGATGAATACGCTATTTTGTTTTTATTTGAAAGTACTCTGAATTACTAACTCATCCTCCATGTTGTAATTTTACAGTATATTAAACTAGCTAACGGGGGGGAGGGGACGTGCCTTCAAGTATAAAAAGAAAACCATCACTTTAAATTAATCATTTATATCTTAAAGGGAAACTTAATTTTAATGTTACCTTCAACTACTTTCTATATTGGGCTTCTGTTGAAGTTAAAAAAAAAATCAAGTAGGAAGTATACAATTATAAAAAATGTAATTTTAAATGCTACAATAAATTTGTGAATTTTTGAAATAAACGTAAAATACTATACCTGAAGATACATACATGAAGTTAAATCTGAAAAACTGAAGGGATATGAGGCTCTTCTGGATAAAACTGGTACCAAAAACATCCATTACTACTTTATCTTATTTTGGCATTCAAATTCATCTAATTAACCAAATCACTATCTTTACCATATTTTATGGTACCAAAACCAAACAATAAAACCAGCCCAGTGATACAATAGTTACAGAAGTTGAAGCAAATTATTTTTCCAATAGAAGCCCTTTTCTAAGAGAAAGGACCCAAATAAATAAAATCATGAATGAAAGAGGAGAGATCACAACTAACACCAAAGAAATACAGACAATCATAAGAACATATTATGAGCAACTCTATGCCAACAAATTTGACAATCTGGAAGAAATGGATGCATTCCTAGAGACATATAAACTACCACAACTGAACCAGGAAGAAAGAGAAAGCCTGAACAGACCCATAACCAGTAAGGAGATTGAAACAGTCATCAAAAATCTCCAAACAAACAAAAGCCCAGGGCCAGACGGCTTCCCGGGGGAATTCTACCAAACATTTAAGGAAGAACTAATTCCTATTCTCCTGAAACTGTTCCAAAAAATAGAAATGGAAGGAAAACTTCCAAACTCATTTTATGAGGCCAGCATCACCTTGATCCCAAAACCAGACAAGGATCCCATCAAAAAAGAGAACTTCAGACCAATATCCTTGATGAACACAGATGCAAAAATTCTCACCAAAATACTAGCCAATAGGATTCAACAGTACATTAAAAGGATTATTCACCACGACCAAGTGGGATTTATTCCAGGGCTGCAAGGTTGGTTCAACATCCGCAAATCAATCAATATGATACAACACATTACTAAAAGAAAGAACAAGAACCATATGATACTCTCCATAGATGCTGAAAAAGCATTTGACAAAGTACAGCATCCCTTCCTGATCAAAACTCTTCAAAGTGTAGGGATAGAGGGCACATACCTCAATATTATCAAAGCCATCTATGAAAAACCCATCGCAAATATCATTCTCAATGGAGAAAAACGGAAAGCTTTTCCGCTAAGGTCAGGAACACGGCAGGGATGTCCGTTATCACCACTGCTATTCAACATAGTACTAGAAGTTCTAGCCTCAGCAATCAGACAACAAAAAGAAATTAAAGGCATCCAAATCGGCAAAAAAGAAGTCAAACTGTCACTCTTCGCAGATGATATGATACTCTATGTGGAAAACCCAAAAGACTCCACTCCAAAACTGCTAGAACTGGTACAGGAATTCAGTAAAGTGTCAGGATATAAAATCAATGCACAGAAATCAGTTGCATTTCTCTACACCAACAACAAGACAGAAGAAAGAGAAATTAAGGAGTCCATCCCATTTACAATTGCACCCAAAACTATAAGATACCTAGGAATAAACCTAACCAAAGAGACTAAGAATCTATACACAGAAAACTATAAAGTACTCATGAAAGAAATTGAGGAAGACACAAAGAAATGGAAAAATGTTCCATGCTCCTGGATTGGAAGAATAAATATTGTGAAAATGTCTATGCTACCTAAAGCAATCTACACATTTAATGCAATTCCTATCAAAGTACCATCCATTTTTTTCAAGGAAATGGAACAAATAATCCTAAAATTTATATGGAACCAGAAAAGACTGCGAATAGCCAACGGAATATTGAAAAAGAAAGCCAAAGTTGGTGGCATCACAATTCCAGACTTCAAGCTCTACTACAAAGCTGTCATCATCAAGACAGCATGGTACTGGCACAAAAACAGACACATAGATCAATGGAACAGAATAGAGAGCCCAGAAATAGACCCTCAACTCTATGGTCAACTCATCTTCGACAAAGCAGGAAAGAATGTCCAATGGCAAAAAGACAGCCTCTTCAATAAATGGTGTTGGGAAAATTGGACAGCCACATGCAGAAAAATGAAATTGGATCATTTCCTTACACCACACACAAAAATAGACTCAAAATGGATGAAGGACCTCAATGTGAGAAAGGAATCCATCCAAATCCTTGAGGAGAACACAGGCAGCAACCTCTTCGACCTCAGCCGCAGCAACATCTTCCTAGGAACATCGCCAAAGGCAAGGGAAGCAAGGGCAAAAATGAACTATTGGGATTTTATCAAGATCAAAAGCTTTTGCACAGCAAAGGAAACAGTGAACAAAACCAAAAGGCAACTGACAGAATGGGAGAAGATATTTGCAAACGACATATCAGATAAAGGGCTAGTGTCCAGAATCTATAAAGAACTTAGCAAACTCAACACCCAAAGAACAAATAATCCAATCAAGAAATGGGCAGAAGACATGAACAGACATTTCTGCAAAGAAGACATCCAGATGGCCAACAGACACATGAAAAAGTGCTCCATATCACTCGGCATCAGGGAAATGCAAATCAAAACCACAATGAGATACCACCTCACACCAGTCAGAATGGCTAAAATTAACAAGTCCGGAAATGACAGATGCTGGCGAGGATGCGGAGAAAGGGGAACCCTCCTACACTGTTGGTGGGAATGCAAGCTGGTGCAACCATTCTGGAAAACAGCATGGAGGTTCCTCAAAATGTTGAAAATAGAACTACCCTATGACCCAGCAATTGCACTGCTGGGTATTTACCCTAAAGATACAAACGTAGTGATCCGAAGAGGCACATGCACCCGAATGTTTATAGCAGCAATGTCTACAATAGCCAAACTATGGAAAGAACCTAGATGTCCATCAACAGACGAATGGATAAAGAAGATGTGGTACATATACACAATGGAATACTATGCAGCCATCAAAAGAAATGAAATCTTGCCATTTGCGACGACGTGGATGGAACTAGAGGGTATCAGGCTTAGCCAAATAAGTCAATCGGAAAAAGACAACTATCATATGATCTCCCTGATATGAGGGAGAGGAGATGCAACATGGGGGTTAAGGGGGTAGGAGAAGAGTAAATGAAGCAAGATGGGATTGGGAGGGAGATAAACCATAAGTGACTCTTAATCTCACAAAACAAACTGAGGGTTGCCGGGGGGAGGGGGGTTGGGAAGTGGGGTGGGGTTATTATGGACACTGGGGAGGGTATGTGCTATGGTGAGTGCGGTGAAGTGTGTAAACCTGGCGATTCACAGACCTGTACCCCTGGGGAAAAAAATATATGTTTATAAAAAAATAAAATTAAAAAAAAAAAAACAAAGCCCTTTTCTAAATTGTACACAATAATCTCTAAGATCTGGTGAGGTTTGGGGGAAGGTAACACCAAAAGATTCAAAGAAATTAGATTATAAAGATTATAAATTATCTGCTCTAAAATCACATACCACAGATTAATTTTTAAAGTAAAAATATGAAGTCTCCCTGCCTTGAATAAACTTTAAGATATCAGATTTAAACTCCTATTCCTACTCTAGAAATTACTTCCTAACCTCAAAAAAAAAGTTACAATATCAATACACTAATATATATGTACCAATGATAAATTTGTCCCCAAGTAGCTTAAAATATTTCTAAGTTTTCTCAAATATTCTCTAAATCACCAAATCCCTAGTTCTTCAAAATTATTTGGCATACATTGACTTTAAGTGCAATTGTATGATTTTATGGTTCTATCTTTACAACAAAATACTCTGAATTTGCACAGTAAATGTTTACTTGTAACAAATTCTAATTCACATGTAACAGCACTGGCAAGATATCTCCCTACCCCCACCCTCCCACCAACTAAACAGTAGTGTTCTTGAAGATCACAAGTATCTATAACCACCAAAAATATAAAGCCAAATTAAAAATAGATACAACTGCCAAATAAAGTGGAAGAAAAATCTCATTGCATGAGCTAAAGAAGAGGAAGAATGGGATTAAGTTGGACTTCTCTTCCATATTCTACTATGAAGTGTCAGTCCTATAAGCACCTATATTTTCCTGGGAATATGGTTGTGTAGCATTGACTATATATTATCCATGACTGCAATGAAGACTCTAAAAGTAATGACCGAAACAAAGGCTTTAGTCAGGAAAGACACCTGAAAGATGTAAATAATGGTGAAATAGCTAATGACTGAAAATATAAGCAAAGAATGGTTTATCAAATATTTAAAATGCTTTAGGAGTGAACCCCATTTCCTAAATAACCTTTCTGAAAACAAGTCATCCTAATTCCTGGTCACTTAAGATTTCTGTAACATTCTAATCACTGTCTGCTGGGAAAATAAGCTGAACAATCTAGATGGCTTTCAGATACTTTAAATATTAGAAATTGTTATATGCTTACCACTTTTATTATATATTTGGAGCATCTAAAACAAAACAGTAATTACTGGGTATCCTATATATTATTTGTTGCCAAACTGATGCATAAAGGATCTGAGCTTTCATCTCCCTGCACTGAAAACAAGCAAAAAAGAATAATTAGTATTTCATATAAGATTTTTCCAAGCATTATGGGTTTCATTAATAGTCAAGACTATTTTGAAAATTCCTACTATAAACAGAATTTTTAACTAATTTCTAAAGTCACAATTTAAAAAGGTAAAGAACAAATGAAATATGGCATACAAATTACATACTCATATATATACATAATTATACATATAAATAAAAATATTTTATTACTAATATATATCCATTTTGGAAAAAATACATATAGCCTATTCTAATCTTTATTTAGAACTATAATTCTCTCAATCAGAAATCCTATCTTCCAAACAGATGTAACCATTAATCTAACCACTATACTGCAAATATGCATGTTCATATATACAGACACACGCTGTCCTAAATATTGCAATTTCATGCAGAGAAGCATCAGCAGTTTTTCAAGTTACTATTTCACAAAAGATTTTAAAAACAATTGTAGCTTTATTAAGATGGCTATTTCTAAAATTAGTGAGCATGTATTTTATACCAGATACTAACAGGTTTTACATGTTTTAACTTACATTGCCCTCATAAGCAGCAAGTGGCATTCATTATTAGCTTCGTATTACAGATGAAGAAACTAACTGAAGAAAGATACATGTTAAAAAGCCTACCTCCAGTTTCACAGTTAAGGAATGAAACAAGAATGAAAACTCAGGGAGGGTGCCTCACTGCCCATACTTTTAAATACCATGCTAGATCCAATGTAAGTGATTATTAAGTATGTATCACTTACAAATCTTCTATTTTCAGAATTCAGTCTAACGTTTTATATGCCTGTCAGCCATTCCCCTTTGGATATCTAGCTATATCATCTCAAATGTAAAAGGTCAGACAAATCTCTCCTCAAAACTGGGCTGCCATTCCAGACTTCTTTCAAAGGTGTCCTCCAGTTAAATAAACAACTGTAGGAAAGTAGCACATATCAGCATCAAACATTGCCTCATTACCAGAGAGTAACTAGACATTTTTGCATTTTTTAAAAGGGTTATTACATTCTCTGATTTCCATAATTATCTATTCAAGGACGTCCAGGGAAAAAGCAAGTGAGCAAGCAACGACAGCAAGAACATCCCAGAAACGGACTAATAACTTATTTTGAAAAGAGTCTGCAAATAAAAACAATTAGCTATTTTAATATTGATATGTTACAGTAGGTTGAAACTACGGGAAAGTTAAGCCCATTATCTAACTGTAAGTGGCAGCAACTTCTATAATTAAAACAATACCAGGACAAAATAAATGGATTATACTTCAAGGCCATTTCTAACACAATGACACTCTAAGTTTAGCGCAGAATTACTGTGATTCATTGTGTATAGTTTGGACTCCAAACACCAGAAGGATAGATTCTACGAGTTTTCAGAGTCCAGAATTAGTGTTTTCTCTCAAAAATAATTCAGGAAGTTGTCCACAGTCATCTTCGGAATAGGGGTTCTCGACCTTGGCTATACATTAGAATCACCTGGGGAGTTTTAAAATCCTGCTAGGGAGACCACAGAATGACCAATTAAAAAAAAAAAATCTCTCTAAAAGTGAGGCCCAGGCATCAGAATTTTTTTTAAGCTTCCTTTCTTAATGTCAGTGCAAAACCCTGAGTGAAAAAGCACAGCCATTAGACCCACTTTTCTAGATTCTTCAACAGGCAAGGGAGTATCAAATATTGGTAACTTTAACCCAGAAGAAAAAAAAAAAGACTATTTTGCCCCAGATTCAGAGCAGAGAGTAAACAGCAGTGGCTCCCACAGTGCTGCCTTTGGACGAGTAGTAACAAATGTTAGGAGCGTTGACAGTACTCAAGGCAATGAGACCATCTGACATTTTCTCATTTTGTTTTAAAACGGAGAATAGCAAGTCCATTAGTAAGTTCTTAGTCCACATAACCATGTTTCTTCTATTTGTCTCAAAGTTATGATTTTCCCCTAAATGAAACTTCAGGTTCTATTTTTTAGAACTGTAATTTGACGTTTGGACTACTTTTGTAATAGCTACTTCCACTTAACTCACTCACTGATTCACTGTGTGCTAGGCATGCAGGAGGTGGATGGAAATAGGGGTTCACAGTGGGGTCTTAGAGAATTTGATAAGAAAAACATGGAGGTAGAAGCATACACATGTGAAGTAGTAAAAGAAATTATGTAAGTACTAAGATGCATGGGCAGAGGGCCAAAAGCTTATTGAAAACTCTTCCTCAAATGATATCACTGCTTTGCAAAAGGCAGTATGATTAACAAAAAACTTTGGAGTTGGAGACACAGTTGCTAGTAAATAAGGAGCTGAGATTCTGTCTTTATATCCAAAGGAAAATAAAATTTTCCTGAGCCTCATCCATAAAATACGGATAATTGGGGGGGGGGTCATTCTTCCCATTCCTTAGGTATCCTTCCATGTAGAAGTATTCACAGCTGAGGCACTCTCCTAGCCTAACACTGCTCTGGTTTGTTTCCTCCCTTACTTACACCAGGAGTAGGACCAATCTGATTGGTCCACTTAGAAGGACAAATTCCTCTATTAGTTTAGCCTGTTCCTCCTCCCTCCCTTTTTGGAGATAAATGCCTCAAGCCACAGTTTTTACATGGGTAGACTCCTCCATATAGAGAAGTTCTCCTCTGTGCCTGTGCAGATAAGTCTAAATTATTGATTCAGTGTTGGTAAGCCCATTTTACCATTGATATAAACCCACACTTATCATTATTGTTTTTTTTTTCAATAAATGTGATATTTTGCTCACCAATTGTTTCTCTCCTTGTCCCTCTCTAAAGTGGTTTAGAATTCAGGCAAAGAAATGGGTACTAGTTATCTGACTCCAGAGTTTGGTAAGCTTTAAATGAGGTAATATGTACAAAAATTTTAGTACATAACAACATAGTAAGCGCTCTACCATAACTGCTAGTCCAATACAAAATACTCAAAAATAAGAGCCAACTTTAAAGCATTTATCAACTCACTATAGAACACCTAAATATGAATTCAAATATTCTTTCTAAAATATATCAATAAAAACAAGATCTCTCCACACTGATTAAAAGAATGTAACGTGCTATAAGAGAGTTATAACATGAATAACAGATTCATTAAACAGGGAACATTTATAGCCTACAAAATCCTCAGTAACTAATCCCCACAGAAAATGAAATATGATGTGCATAAGCAAAATCAGACAATACCCTAGCTATAACATACTAAAATTTTATTATAGAATCAGTTTGACATCTAAAAATTTTAAGATGAAATAAGTTCCAGTTTATTCCATAAGTTTAACTACATTATCAATATGCCAAAGGCATACTTGAAAAACCTGAAGATACATTTCTTCTGATAAGAGGCCTGGTTCTTCAGAATGAGCCCAGGAGCTCACTAACAGCAAGATTTATTAACTTGAGCTCTATTGGGCTTTAGTTTTGTGAAACCCTTGAAATTATCTGTAGAATGTCATGTTATATGCAACTGATAAGTTGTTGAACACTACATCGGAGACTAATGATGTATTATATGTTGGCTAATTAAATTTAAACTTCAAAAATGTCATGTATGTGTGCATGCATATATGGTTAAAAATGCTCTCCACTTTTTACAATCTCAAAGGTCACCAAAATTCAAAAAAGAACTAGTCACATACCATTTTATAATTAAGTGATCAGTCCCAGTTTATCCATTTATTCAGATTTTCAGTAAGTTTCCTTGCAATATGATATTTTCAATTTGGATAATTGACATATAATAAGCTTTTAAAGAATCAAAAATGGAATCTACAAAAAAGGGTATCTTTTTTAAAATAGCTACTTACCATTTAAGTATTCCTCTGATACTATTTTTTCATTAGCATGCAATGCTTTTACTGTTATTCTCAAATCCATTGTGTTCTTTTCCTGTATTTCTTCAGTTGGTACTTTTTCAAAAATGTTTTCAATGCAGTTGGTGTTGGTCTTTAAACCATTAGGTAGTTCCCAAAATGAAGCTGCTGAACACGTATCAAACATAGCAGTACTTTGGGGATTATGTTTTCCAAAGTCAGCCTTCTTCCTCAGAGCTACGTTTTTGGAATGTAATCTTTTACTGATACGGCTTTTCCTTAAGAGGTTCTTACAGACCTCTTTCTTCTTTACAGTTTTCTCTTTCAGCTTTTGTTTCTCAGTGCATGTACGACTTATATTTTCTCTTTGGTAACAATTTTCATCTAACAGTGGGAGAACAGGCTTACTCTGTAACGGATATTGGACTTTAGTAGGTCCAGTAGTAGTACTTCCATCATTAAAAGGGTCTGAATCTTTAGAATATACTGCAAGACCAGATGCAACTAACAAATCTGCCAAGTTATTTTTCTTATGAAGGACATCTACTGTCAGTTTTGTTTCAAAATTATGCTTCCTAAACTGAAAAACTAAGCCTGGTTTACTTAGGAAGTTTTGAAAGAAACTTTTCACTTCTTCATCCCAGTGTTGCTCTTTAGCAGGTAAGATACCATATAAGATACAAGGATAACTTAACCTTGGTATATCCAAAAGTTCAACAGGAACAACTTTCAGATTTTTTATATCTGAATAAGGTATGCAGACAGAAAATCCATAGTCGATCAACACAAGTAATAGGGACTGACTAGAGACTTCAGAGATTTCTACTCTATTCCACTGATCTTCCAAATTGTATTTGAACAAACAACTAGCACCAGGAGTTATGCACTCTAGAGGCACTGTTTGCAAGTTTTCTGGTAGATCAGAAAGCAACACAAAGAGCGATTTCATTGTGTCAAAGAAATCTTCTAACTGAACACAGAAATCTGATGGATCACAAACCGCAGTGGCAATACCTGAATACCGCTTTCCGTTTTGGAGTTGGGCCCAAGTATATGATCTCATTGTACAGGACAACACAGGAGTCAAATTAAAAATAGCTTCTGAAGATTTAAGTTTGTTTTCAGCATGAACTGTATTTAAGTTTAAGTATTCTAAAAGTAGCAGGCCATCTACCAAAATGTCGACTTTCCACACAGAGTTTAAGTATTTCAAGAAAAGAATACTTATTTCCAAGTGAGCAAATAAAGACACAATGGACTCAAATGACCGGTTTCTAAAATTTTCAAACCAAATCCACTTACAAGGCACAACTTGTCTTGGAATATTTCTAATCTCCTTACTGAGAAGCCTGATATTCCCTAAAGGTACTATTTCATACCTACCACGATCTACTAAAAAAACAAGCACTTTATCAACACATTTCTTTGCTACTTCTGATCTATACCATTTCAAGGTTTTTTTAGATTTTGCCAAGCACTCTAAACCTTTTTCAATATTTTCCACCGATAAAGAGGGTTTTTTTACTTCTTTATTGATGAATACTGTTAAATCTGATAAGATTTTTTTATTTTTGGATAACTTCACATAAAATGTCCCACTTTTTGAGACATAAAGTATCTCAGACTTTTCAAGTTGTCCAGGTATTAACTCTTCAAAAGGAATCTTAACCAGCTGTTGGCAAGATGGTTGAAGGGTCCCAGAACCTTCGCACTCCTTTGACTCTTTTTTCCTTTTGTTATCCTCCCGAGAGCTCACCTTTTGAGTGACAGCTGTAGGCAACTGCAGTACAGTCTTCTGTAGTTTTGAACAGGCTGTCCATTTCATTAGTTCATTAATGATACATGTTCCATCACAGATTATATTGACCTCCCATTTCTGCTCATGCTGCTTCAGAAATTCACAAGAAACGGTTTTGTTACTCACTCTTGACATAAAATAATCCACAGTTTTACTGTCCCATATTTCATCAGGCTCATGCCACTTGACCCCACTGAGAAAAGAATGGATTCCTAGCTGAGGGATGGTTAAGAATTCCCTCTGAAATTCATAAATTTTGGAGGTGCTTATTACCGCAGTGTTACCATAGTCAATAAACTCCACTTCAAAAGAATTTCCTGGCAAAATTTTCTTAATAACGGCTCTGTAAATGGCATGGTCACCAGAGTATTCTGCAACTACTAGGTCTCCGACCATAGGCTTCGTGGACTTTCTCTCTTTCACTATATTCAATCTTTTTTCATTTAGAGCATCTGCAAGTCTGAGGATTGCATTTTCATTCTCCGCAAGCTGGATATGGAAGCTTGCTGGATTACTGATATTAGAAACATATCCTTTAACTTTGGCATTCAAGTAAATCTGGGGTTGAGGAAGATCTTTGATCTGTGGTCTAGTAAGAGTAGATAGGTTTTGAGAAGCTGCTTGGTTTAGTTCTTGGATAAAAGACTGCGATATAACCCTTGTTGATTTGCAGCCCACATCATTTTCATCAAATCCAGAGACACTTTTTACACCTTTATTTTTTAGTCCATCATTCAAAGATTTCACTCTGTTTTTTGAGGCAGGCTCAATTTTATAACAAACTGATGGTTTCAAAAGCTTGGCATATGTACTTCCCGGATTTGTTAACTGATCTATTTTACTTTCAGAGTATGTTACTAGCTTAGTTTTATTTATCACATTATGGTGATGTTTTTTTTCTATTTTGCCTTTCAAAGAAACAGCAAGTCGCTTATTCTCACTCACTTTAGGACCCTTTTCCACATAGTGTGCTTGGTCACAGTGTTTTTTTCCATAAGCATGAAGCAACATTTTAATTTCCTGATTTATATGTTGACATCCATCATATAATTCTACACCAAGCTGGCCATCTGACTCCCTGGTCAATATTATTGCCCTTAATGGTTTTCCCAAGAAATTATCTTCAAACCAGCTACAGATTTCTACTGGAATATCTACATCTCTAAAATCTGACAAAAAGCACTTAATAGCTTGCATAGGTGTAAACAGCAACTCTGGAAACTGATCTGAGATAGCCCTCAATGTACTTTCTTCTACTAACTGCTTATTTCCGAAGTCTACAAAATAGACCAGAAAGTCAGTTAATGAGGCTGTTGGCGTTGCTAAAGCTCGGTAAGAGAGACCATCTTCTACATACTTAGATAAGCACAGTCTCATTTTACTAGGATCATATTTTGGATAATTTTTGAGGTTACTAATCTCTGTGATTTTTGTTTCTATCATCTCTAGGTCTTTATTATTTCTACTGAGTTGGCAATAAAACTTTTTAGGACTATAGATGTGAGAAATGTATATTTCTTCCTCACTTCCAATTTTTATGTTAAAGGAAGAATAATAGTAACTGTAAAGACTAACTGAAGATGGAAACGGCCTTGATAATGTATTATACTGTGCTGAGCCATGATTAATAAATTCTTTTGTACTAGTAAGTGGAGATTGTAAATCCACTAAGTTACATAAACAGTTTGGATATATAAGAACTAGGGCATAAATGACACAAGTCAATAATCCTCTAGATGAAGAAATAAAATTCCCAAAGTCTCTGCATGCTTCTCTTGTCCAACTGAATTTACAACTGATGGGTTCAACTAAATGGTTAAGACTACATCTGAAGGCTTGGCCTTCTAAAAAAAGGAAACGTGGGTTAATGGCACAAATATCTTTAACTAAAACCCTTTCTTGGTAACCATAATCAACAAATACCACGTCAAATTCTTTTCTTGATACTTGAGTCAAAATAGCAGCTCTATACCACTTCCCATCTTTGGAATACTTAGCAACACAAGCAATCTGCCCAATTTGATAAGGATCAGAATGAACGCTATAGTAATCCTGAATTTGTTCCATTAGCAATTTTAAGTCCTCTAACTTACATTGAAGCTGGCATGAAAAGTCACCTGGGCCATAATAAGAAGAACACTTGACTTCAAGCACTGTTCCTGGTTTAAACATGTATTCTTTATAAGGTTGTAGCAACTCCGGTCCCACAGACAAGGTGAAAGGATTTTTTAAATCTGAGAAATTAACAGCGGGGGATTTTAAAAAAGACAAGGTCCTTTCTTTTAGCTTATTTGAATGGTATTTTTTAGGTTTGGCTCCTTCAAGAAGGGCAGATAGGACTTTAATATTAACTTTGTTTTTAGGTTTTAAATTTAACACTGAATATTCACTTACAGATTTGGGACAATATTGTGGTTCTACTTCCCAATATTCTGCATATCCAGCTTGTAACATAAGAGAGACAACATCAGTATTTTCTGAGGCTTCAATACTCTGAATATTTACAATGTACTTGTCATCTTTTTTTGCTGTAACTTGAAGCAAAATTGCTTTGTTCAAGACTATTTTTTTAAAATAGTCAGTTGCTGCCTTCACCCATAAGTCTTCAACAGGAAATATATGTGCAAGTGAACAGCACATAGCTAAGGCAGGCAACTCACAAAACTCTGGAAGCAAAATTTTTACATCAAAAAATGGTATGGAATCAGTATTTCCATAATCTAAAAAATAAACATTAATCTTGTAACCATTAATTTCAGTGATGACAGCTCTATAAAAATGTCGGTCTCTGCTATATCTCGCACAACAAAATAATCCAGGTTCTGGATTTCTTAGAATCAGTTCGTCATTTTCACACGAATCATAAGATTTGTTTATATTTTTCATTAGATCTTGAAGTTCATTCTGATGTTCATTAGTGCGTACCCAGAAATTTGATGGGTTTAATACATAGGCCACAAAAGCTACATAGGCAGCTTCTATCTCCATGTTTACAGTTTTAATAGGAAAACCTATTTTCAAAGTGTTTTTATTTGAAGAGCTTATTGATGGTTCTGTATTTCCAGTAAAAGAGTCAACCACACTGTTTACATCAGAAGCACTAGTCTCCTTAAACATATTAGAGATCTTTGATTCAGACACTGGACAGAGTACTTGTGTGCCTACAGTCTTCAGCAGACACTTAGAATTAATTGTAGACTCCTGAGTTTGTAGCGTTACATAATACAAATGTTCATCCTTATTGAAACAATCAATGTGTGCATATACTGTTTGTCCTAACAAAGCTTGTTTAAGAACACGCAGTTGAGATTTTCTGGCATCTCCATCTGGACTGTGTAAATAGGTCAGAGAACATGGAAACGAAAACAACGGTACTAAAATAAAATCCTGTTTAAGTTTCTTCACATGGATTGAGGGTATAGCCTCACTACTGCCATAATCCATGAACCAAATTTTCACTTGATTATTGGGCAAGAGCTGCTGAAGAATTCCTCTATGCCACTGTCCATTTCTCCTTTTGGCAACACAAAGTAGTCCAAAGTTATCACATGCGGGACTACTTTCTTGACTGACAGTATCATAATGCAAAGTCATACACACTGTTAAGTTTTCTAACTCTGGAATCCATTTAATTAGTTGACAATAAAATTTACTTGGGCTCAATGCAGAGGATACCTTTATACTTTCAACCCTGCCCACTGACAAAGATGGCTGCAAATTAGCCAGAATGTGTTGAATATCAAGTGAAGTATCATTATTACTTAATGATAAGTCAGGTCTTTTATGTTTCAGTAAATCTGGCATTTCCTGTGGGAATTCTTTTAACATTTCCACAATAAGGCGAAATGAATCCCCATCAATAAGTCTGCCTAATTGTAATTCAAGAACCTCGGATATAATTTTTGGCACTTCAAGAAGAATCGTTTGAAGAGGCAAAACAGCTTGCACACAACCTTTCACTTGTAGTCCTACTAATGACTTGAAATAATTCAAAGCCTTAGGAGGCCATCTTTCCCCAGTTGGTAGTATGTTGGCAAAAATACCAACTATTACCCTTGGTGGTAGCTCAAATAAGTTGCCACAGGCTGAAGCAACCTGTGTACCATCAACTCTTAGTTCTTCTCCATGATCTATGAGGAATACTGTATAGAGTTCATCTTTCTTTTCCATGACTCTTCCTCTCTGCCATTCTCCAGATACTCTTTCTTCAACCAAACAAAATTCATCAATGTCCACATTATTTTTTACTTTTGGAATATGCTGCATTTCTCTCTGTAATATGTGGTAGTCAAACTCACATTCGATATGATTTCTGCCTTGAAATTTCACCAGAATGTCCTTGGGAAGACATTCTACATGTGATATTGTCAGATTCATGTTTAAAGACGTCGGTAACAGAGATGTAGAATCCATTTTCTAAAAGCAAATAAGTATGAATTAGCTTCTAGACAGACCAATGTCAAAATTAAATAAGCCTTCTATAAATTTGAAATAAGTCTTATTTGGTATTTAAACATAATCCTTAAAATCCTTATATGCCTGGGGGCACCTGGGTGGCTCAGCTGGTTAAGTGTAAGACTTGATTTTGGAGGTGCCCGGGTGGCTCAGTGTGTTGAGCCTCTGCCTTCAGCTCAGGTCATGATCTCAGGGTCCTGGGATCGAGCCCCACATCAGACTCTGCTCAGCAAGAAACCTGCTTCTGCCTCTCTATCCCTGCCTCTCTGCCTACTTGTGATCTCTGTCAAATAAATAAATTCTTTAAAAAAAAAAAAAAAAGACTTGATTTTGGCTCAGATCATGATCTAAGGGTCATGAGACAGAGCCCTGTGTTAGGCTCCAGGCTAGGAGTGGAACCTGCTTAAGATTCTCTCTGCCCCCACCTCTTGTGCATGCATGTTCTCTCCCTCTCTTGTTCTTAAAAAGTTAAATAAAAAATTAAAAAGTTACATGCCTGTTTTTCTAAAATTGAACACACTGGGTTAAATAAATTGCACTGAACTAGACAAAAATGTATATATGCAACTTCACTACCTTCTGCTTTCAAAAAAATTCAGCTGAGATAACCAAGAGAACAGGGAAAATAGTATATATAATCACTGGAAAAGAGTAGAGAGCAATCTTTATTCCTTAGAAATTTCCAAGTTTCTACTGGATATTGGGCATATGTGGTATAATAGAAGGAGACCAAATAAAGTCTACTCGAAACCTCCTCCTACTGCTTTGGGAGGAACTGCTTTACTTCATGCAGACTTCTAACAACCCAGAACTCAAAGCGGTGAATGCTAGGAGCAAGGGCCGATGGTGAACCCATAGGAGACATAATTTTTGCACTCCCCACTTTGTCAATAACATTTGGACTCTATCAGCATCATTACACAACTCTAGATTCTTCTTTGAGGGCAAGAGGCTAAATCCTGGACACCATTAAGAAAAGCCAGGCATGGAAAGACCCTAAGGTATGTTAGGTACATCCAGGCTTTGTGACTGGCATGGCTGGCCACATAAAGTATAGAGGGAGAAGAGATCTTTAGCATCTATGCAAAGCTTTCTACTCGAACAATGGCTCCAGCTAATTTTCTCTAGATTGTTGGAATTCTAAAAGTAGTAAAACCAATATTCAAATATAAAATATTCCCCAAATTCAGGCACGAACCAACATTTGTTGTGATAGGACACAGCTCAACTCCTACTTGACCTGGAATTAACACTTCACAACTATAAATTTTGTTCTATGATGAGAAAAATACTGGACCTTAAAAAAAAAAAAAAAAGAGCAAGAGAGAAAACCATGTAAAAAACGAAGGAAATGCTCCCCTAAGGAATAAATACATTGAATGAAACAGCAAATAATTGTTCCTCACAAGTCTGACTTGTGTTTTCTAAAGGTCAAAAAAGAACACCACATTTTTATAGGACTATGTGGCCATTAAGATGCAGCAACGGAGATTAGGAAAAAATACACATAAGAAATATAAAACTGCAATGGGGAAAAAAAAAACACAAAGATAAATGAAAGAGAAGGAAATTGAGAGAATACCCCAAAACTCAGAAGATAAAAAGATAAAAAAAGATGAAAGAAACATGGAGGATGAGATTATAAAATCTTATGAAATTATAAATGTTCTCTCAGAGATAAACAGAACAGAAGCCCTTTCTAAGACTTAAACTCGAGCCTGAAAGCTGAAACTAGCCACAGGAAAGCTAGAGAAAGAGTTAAGATTTAGGGACATCTGAGTACTAACTATGGTTTTTATTTCTTCCTAGATAATTAATTTGATGATAATCATCATGGTCTGATCTACAGATTATAGCCTATGCTTATTTGATTCTGGAGTCTAAAAAAAAAAAAAATCATCATCTTCATCATCATCAGACTATACACTAAAGACTGTCATTGAATAAACCAAAACACTTTTAGGATAGGAAAGACCTTAAGCCCTGTTAAAGTGACAGTCCTTTTCCAATTCCCAGACTTCAGTCAGTGTATAGACCTATTATTCCTTACAAAGGGAAGACCAGGTACTCGAGAAAGGATCCTCTGGGGCGCTTCAGTGGCTCAGGTGGTTAAACAACAACCTTCAGCTCAGGTCATGATCCTGGGGCCCAGGGACAGTCCTGCTCAGCAGGCAGTCTGCTTCTCCCTCTGACCTTTCCCCTCTGGTGCTCTTTCTCTCATTCTCTCAAATAAATAAATAAAAATAAAATCTTAAAAAAAAATAGTAAAGAAAGGATCCTGTGCTATAAAGAACACAAAAACATTCCTCCTTGCATTCACCCAAAGGGTCATGTCACAATTCCCTTGAGTAAAACGCAAAAAGAAAAATACCTAAACCTTTCCGGAACCACACCACTCTAGGTATAAAAAGCAAATGTAGCCAGAAGGACTTCTTCATTAAATAAAGGGGTATATATAATATTAGCCCTATGAAAACACAAAGAAACTGAATGGCATGTTCCAACTACCAGGAGCCTATTCCTCCACACTGCTAACCCCCCCTCACACAATACAAATGGCCTCATGTGGCATTTCACAGCAGGAGGGAGAAAAAAAAGTCTGAGCCTGGTTTGCATATGCGCTCACCTAATGCCAGTAACACCTAGAAATATATTGCTGAAGTACTGGAGAGCCTTGCTTGAGAAACAAAATGAAATAGTCACAGTTGACAGTACAGTACATCTACTTTGCTGGAAGAAATTATTGGTGTTAAGAATCTATTCCATTAATGGACAATACCTTATGCTGCAGGATGATTAGTAATTCTGATGGGGAAAGACTGTGGGATTTACTAAAAATAAATCTGAAGAAGAGTAATGGGGATGAGCCCCTAAGAATCAACACATAAGTTTTTAAGTCCTGTGTGATGGCCGCCAAGTCCCCACTAAGTTTTGGGGTTTTTTTGTTTGTTTCTGTTTGTTTTTTTGAGGAATGGAGAAGCAGAGGGAGAGGAAGAGGAAGAGAGAATCTCAAATCTCCATGCTGAGCCTGAACTCACAACACTGATATCATGACCTGAGCCAAAATCAAGAGCAGGACGCCCAACTGATGGAGCCAGCCAGGCCCTGGAAAAGACTCTTGATCGGCAGACAGAATAACCTATTCTGTGGGTGTCAATCAGCTTCCTTCCCCTGCCTCTTCAATTCTTAATAGGATCATGAAGAAAGTTCCCAATGCCATGGATAAAGTTCCTACCCTTGTATTTTTGAAGCTCAAACTATAACAATTCAGAGAGAATTGAGGGGGGGGGGGGAAGATTAGGGCATTTAAGACCAAACATGATCAAATAATCTTCAACAAATCAAGAAAGAATATCTAATAGAAAAGACAGTCTCTTCAACAAATGGTATCGGGAAAAACGAATGGCAGCACATAGAAGAATGAAACCGGACCACTTTCTTACACTACACACAAAAATGGAAGACTTAAATTTGAGAGAGGAAATGATCAAATCCTGGAGAACACAGGCAGCAGTCTCTGACATGAACAGTCATAGCAACATCTTACTATACACATCGCCTGAGGCAAGGAAAACCGAAAAAAAACTATTGGGACTTCAAGATAAAAAGCTTCTGTACAGTAAGGAAACAACAAAACTAAAAGGCAACCTTCAGAATGGTAGGAGACATTTGCAAAGGACATACCTGATGAAGTGTTAGTATCCAAAAGCTATAAAGAATTTATCAAACAAAACCCCCAAAAAACCAGGTAATTTAAGAAACGGGCAAAAGACATGAATAGATATTTTTCCCAGAGACCTACAGATGGCTAACAGGTACATGAAAAGATGCTCAACATCATTCATCAGGGAAATAGAAATCAAAACCACAATAAAATACTACTTCATACCTGTCAGAATGGCTAAAATTAACAACACAAGAAACAGATGTTGGCAAGGATGCGGAGAAAAGGGAACCCTCTTAACATGTTGGTGAGAATGCAAACTGGTACAGCCACTCTGGGAAACAGTATGGAAATTCCTCAAAAAGTTAAAATAGAGCTACCCCATGACCCAGCAATTGGACTACTAGGTATTTATCTCAAGGATACAAAAATACCGATTCAAAGGGACACATGCACCCCAATGTTTATAGCAGCATTATCAACAATAGCCAAAGTATGCAAAGAGCCCCAAATGTCCATCAACTGATACATGGATAAAGAGGTGATTTTGTATGTATATATACACAATGGACTGTTACTCAGCCATCAAAAAGAATGAAATCTTACCATTTTCAACAACTTACATAACGCTAAGTGAAAGGTCAGAAAGACAGATACCATATGATTTCCCTCATGTGAAATTTAAGAAACGAAACAGATAAACATAAGAGAAGGGAGGGGAAAAATAAGAAAAACAAAGAGGGAGACAAACTATAAGAGAATTTTAATTATAGAAAACAAACTGCAGTTGCACTACTGGGTATTTACCCCAAAGATACAGATGTAGTGAAAAGAAGGGCCATCTGTACCCCAATGTTTATAGCAGCAATGGCCACGGTCGCCAAACTGTGGAAAGAACAAAGATGCCCTTCAATGGACGAATGGATAAGGAAGATGTGGTCCATATACACTATGGAGTATTATGCCTCCACCAGAAAGGATGAATACCCAATTTTTGTATCAACATGGATGGGACTGGAAGAGATTATGCTGAGTGAAATAAGTCAAAGCAGAGAGAGTCAATTATCATATGGTTTCACTTATTTGTGGAGCATAACAAATACCATGGAGGACATAGGAAGATGGAAAGGAGAAGGGAGTTGAGGGAAATTGGAAGGGGAGGTGAACCATGAGAGACTATGGACTCTGAAAACCTGAGGGTTTTGAAGGGATGGGGGTTGGGAGGTTGGGGAAGCCAGGTGGTGGGTATTAAGGAGGGCACATATTGCATGGAGCACTGGGTGTGGTACAAAAACAATGAATTGTTACGCTGAAAAGAAATTAAAAAAAAGAAAAGAAAAGAAAGAAAACAGTTTCTGTAGGGGAGGTAGGCAGGGGAATGGGTTAAATGAGTGATGGGCATGGCTGTGTTGAGCACTGAGTATTATATGTAAGTGATGAATCACTAAATTCTACTGCTGAAACCAGTATTACACTATGTTAACTAGAAAAAATTAAAACAAAAAACCAAACATGTTCTTAAACAGTGGTTTTATACAATGGACATTTAAAGACCTAATTTAAAATCAAGATATTCTAGATCAAACAACTTTTATTCAATATTCTATTCTTTAGACTATTACCATATTTATGGAAGCACTTTGCATACACAAGATTAAGACATGAGGAAAGGAGTTTTACTGGAGATTCAATTGTATGAGATTTGGGGAATGGTTTCTTACAATCAGATTCTAAATTTGTAAAATGAGATGGTTGAACTAGAGTTTCTTGAACTTTTTTTGGCAACAATAGCAGCAAGAGTCCTTCTTAACCTAACAGAAGATGCAGAAATAGAAAACATAAAACCTCTATAAATTGGGATTCAAGGTGGTATTCTAATAATTTCATAAATTGATAGAATTTAATTATAAAATGAGTAAATGAGAATACAAGACTATTCTGATTAACACAGTCTTCAACATAAAATTTTTCTTATTACTGTGTTGGATAGTATAATAGTAGTAGTAGAAAGAAAATTAGGCTCAGACATATGTAATAGTTCCATAATTTTAAATGATCAAATACAGATTCAAATAAAGATAAAACCACAACTTAATAATCAATAAATCTGAGGACAATAATTAGTACTTATCTCTTCTTTTAAATTTATCCTACTTGAATGTTAAAAAAGACTTTTAAGATTAAATTCAAATCAAAATTTCAAACTTCTGAATTAAATTTAAATAAAAATTCACAGCATCACAGCTTTCCTAAGGTTAGCATTTAACTATGGCCACTCTAAGAATAGATACAGAAAGCCCTTCCCACACTAAAATTCCCTGATTCTATAGAATATACATAGAACATAGGTCTCTCTTACCTTTTTGGCAACTGTCCATGAGTTCACATCTAGTACGTCTAGACCAGTGGGATACAATAGAAATGTAGTTGATCCATATATGTGACTTTAAATTTTAAAGTTTTAAGTTCTCTCATAGAAGTGTAAATGTCCTTCCTTATATGAACAGCTCCTTATAACACTACTGTTTTTTTTTCTTTAAGATTTTTTATTTATTTATTTGACTAACAGAGATCACAAGTAGGCAGAGAGGCAGGCAGAGAGAGAGAGAGAGGAGGAAGCAGCCTCCCTGCTGAGCACAGAGCCCGATGCGGGGCTCGATGCGGGGCTCGATCCCAGGACCCGGGGATCATGACCTGAGCTGAAGGCAGAGGCTTTAACCCACTGAGCCACCCACAGGCACCCCAACACTACTGTTTTTAAAGAGGCTTTCAGTACATTAGTTTAACTGATGTCCACAATAAGACTGTTACTTTTCAGATCAAAGAACTGAAGATAAAAGATTAAAGAGCTTGAATTTAGGTTTTATTCAGTCCAGTTCTCTATGTACTTACTCCCACTGTTTCACACTGCTCTTTCAACTAAACCACATAATTATGGACAAGCACTAAAAGTGGAAAATACAAATCCAAAATGGACCTATGAACAAAAATGGGGAAAGCACCTTACAGAATAGAATCCATTTATGAATTCTCCCTTTTTCCAAAATTTAACACAGTTCTTATAAAGCTGACTAGTAGATACCCTGGCAAGGTTACCATGTTCCAAAAGACTGATCAAATTAAGCATCTGTGGGTGCCCTGGTTTGCCTTCTCTTTTCTTCTCTATTCAGTTGATTTCTAGATTCAGGTCTTTTAGGACACCAATTCAACAAAATACAATGGTTTATTTTTTAATCTGCATATTTTAAACCCAGAGCTTCCATTTAACATTCCTCATCCAAGGGCCTTCTTGTCCCATAGGGAACATCTGGCAATATCTACAGATATATTTGCTTGTCATAACTGGGCCAGGGTGAGTGGCAAGAGTAGCTACTGGCATGCAGCGGGTAGAGGCCAGAGATGTTGCTAAATATCACAGAGTGTACAGAAAAGCCTGCCCGTCCCAACAACAACTTTTGTTCTTTCATCCAGACCACAATGTCAATAGGTGAAGGCTAAGAAACACTGTTTTGCTGAAAACAAAAATACCAGGCAGAAAAAAGAACTAATTTTTTTAACTATCTAAAAGATATTTAATTTTTATTTTAATTTCTTTTCAGTATTCCAGAATTCATCGTTTATGATTTAAAGAGGAAATATTTTTGCTAAAGAAAGCTTTCAAGAGATGGGAAGAGGCTACAAAAAAGTGTATAAGAATATAGGGAGAGACTATGGACTCTGAAAAACAATCTGAGGGTTTTGAAGGGGCGGGGGGCAGGTGGGAGGATGGGGGAGCCAGGTGGTGGGTATCATGGAGGGCACGTATTGCATGGAGCACTGGGTGTGATGCATAAACAATGAATTCTGTTACGCTGAAAAGAAATTTAAAAATATATATGTAGGGAAAAGAAATGAAGCTAGAACAAAATTAAAATCAGTATGATCTACCATATACAAGATTTGTTCAAGCCAAGTATCTTCAATCATACCTGACTCCACTTTTTTGTATCCTACACACAATCCACCAGGAAATCCTACTGGGTTTATCCTCAGCACATAAAAATTCTGATGCTTTCTTCCATCTCTGCTGATACATCCCTGACCCAAACCACCTTCCTCTGTCTTCTATAACATGAGACTCTTGTCTTCCTGCTTCTATCCTTAACCCCACCATTCCATGACTATTCTAACCCTAAGGACCTTTTTAAAATAGAAGACACAGCATACACTACAAAAACATCAGTAGCTCCTAATTACTCAGAGTGAAAACTAAAGCCATTGCAGTGGTTTAGGAAGTCCTACAGGATCTAACCATTACCACTAGGACTCCTACCACCACCACACACACATTTTTTCTGTTACCTTATTCCTACTATCCTCATTATGCCACAGCTACAGTGCTTTCTATTCCTTGAACATCTGGGTTTTGGATCTGGGTTTGGGGCCTATAGCCCTTCAGGTACAGTTTGCTTCCTTACAGCCTTCAAGTTTTTGTCAGAGGTTTCTGTTTAGCTGAAGCATTCCCGGACCATTCAATTTAAACTGCAACCTTCTCCTAATTTGGTAGTCTCTGGACCCCTCCCCAACCTCTCTTGCTCCAACACACAAAAAAATTTCTATTAAACCAGTGGTTCTTAAATATCTGGTCTTAGGACCCTTGTGCTCTGAAAAAATTAATAAGGATCTTGTTATGGGCTATTTTTGTGCCCCTCCAAAGTCATACATTGAAACTATCTCCCAATGTGCTGGTATTAGAAGGTGGGGATTTGGGAGGTTCTTTAGGATTAAATGAGAGCATGAGGATGGAGCCCTCGGGAATGAGATTAGTACCCACACAGGAATCACAAGAGAACTTCTACTCTGCCATACAGGGATACCAGGAGAACACAGACATCTATGATCTATAAGCCAGGAAGTAGGCTCTCACCAGATCTGCTAACACGTTGATCTTGGACTTCCCACCACGCAGGATTTTGCAAAATAAATTTGTTGATTATGGGCCATTCAGTGTAAGGCATTTTGTCAGAGCAGCCCAAGCCAAGACAGACAACCAAAGACTGTTTATGTAGCTTCTGTCAATGTTTACCATATTAGAAAAACATTTTTAAAATATTTTAAAATCATAATTCATTAAATGTTTTCATTAAAGATATTTTTCAAAACCAAAAAAATAGTGAGAAGAGGAACATGGTTTTACAATTTTTGCAAATCCCAATGTCTGCTTAACAGAAAATAGCTGGATTCTCTGAGCTGCCCCTACAATGTGTTGATAGGCTTTTTGGGGGTAAAGTATCTGAATAAAATCTGGCCACACACATATAATTAGAGAAGAGTAGCATTTTAATAGCATTTTCATAGAACTGAAGATACTGTCTGATAGTTATAAACACTCAATGAGAGGTGGTTTCTTAGACATTATTTACAATATGGAAATACTAAGCCCTATAAGTGAATTTTTTGTATTCGGACCTTAAAATCCTTTCATCTTGAGCTTTGAATGGAATTTTTAAATCTGAACGATTTTAAAGGTACTACATTGATCTGCTTGAAAATATTGGTTCAGAATTATGCAGAACTTCCTTAAACCGACCTGCTGCATTACCCAAACATCTCAAAAATCAAATATAACAACCAACCTCAGACAACTTAAGTATTGGGAAGCTCTAAAGCCTGCAGTGATAGGCACAAGTTTTCCGACTTTATAATTTTGGCTTTAAAGTGTGAATTTTGTCATCAATAAATACTGACATTTTTCCTTGAAATGTCAAGCTTGCTTCACTCACTCTTGAGAAAAGGACTACAAAATACTCAAATCTGAGTCACAACAGTTTGTCTCTTACTGAGTTGGAACCACATAATGATTGTAGGTCATAAATAGAAAGTGATCAGCAATAAAAAAGGGACAAAGTACTCTACATCTGAAACTAATGATGTGCTATATGTTGGCTAATGTAAATTGTTAAAAAGATGCTTTCTACGCGCGCGCGCACACACACACACACACACACACACAATAAAAGGGACAACATATTGACACACACACAACACAGATGAATCCCAAAATAATTACTGAGTGAAAGCTAGGAGAATGTATACTGTGTTTCATTTATATGAAATTCTAGAAAATGCACACTAATCTACAGCGAACAGAGTGTGGATCAGTGTTGCCTGGGGAGGGACCACAACAAACTTTTGGGTGTGATGGGGTAGGTTTTTTATCTTGATCACGGTGATTTCTGTGTGTAGGTTTCAAATGTCATCGAATTGCACACTTTACCTGCAATTCGTTTTTCCTCAATTATAGTTCAGTAAAGCTATAGAAGACACCTAGCACACTACCTAAATATATACTAATGGTGGAGCAGGTTACAGAAGACCTCTTTTATTCTTTCAATCACAAAAACAAGCAAAACAAAACAAAAAACAAAAAAACAAAAAAACAACAATGAATCTACTTTCATTGGCTCTGATGAATAGGTCTCAGGAACCCCGTAGCGTTGGGGGGCAGGGAAGGGGTCAGAGTAAGGCGTGGAGAAAACGAACAGGACACCCCACACGCGTCCATAAACATGTGGCTGTATGCACACGGCTGACGGTGTCAAGAAGGGGCCGCGTGGAAGCGGAGACGAGGGGTTAACCTGGCCTTCCAGTTTAGGGGACACGCCGCAAAGCGGTTCCATTTCTTCAGAATTCCGAAAGGCAAAAAGTTACTTCTGAAGGTGTATTAAAGTATCACAACAGTTACGTGACTCAACAAAAATAAGTTCCCTCAGAAGAGCGCTTGCGTCGTCTGTGTCTTTCCAGCCCCACAAGTAAAACACCTGGCCATAGTGTCAGCCTTCCCAGAGGCGACCCTGAGCCATATGCTCCCTGAAAACGATGCTACTGGGGGCAGGACTACTGGTACCCACGACGCCGTTAGCGGGCACAGAGGACAGCCGGGCTGCGCGGATGCCCCCACAAGGGGCAGAGGGCTGGTGCCCTCTCCTCTGGGACCGAAGCCACGACGGTTCAAGGGACAAAGGTGGGGGGAAGTGGGGGACAGAAAACAATACAGCCCAGAGCAGGCTGACAGAAAATACAGACTTACCGAGAAGCGCTGGCCAGGCCGTTCTTCCCGAAGCCTTTAGAAGAGTATCAGCGCTCAAGATGGCAGCAAACTTAAGACTTGGTTCCTCGCTTCCCCCACCCCCAGCCCCACCCCCAGCCCCACCCCCGCCTTTTATGCCCCAGGGTGCATGCGCAGAGCTTGGCGGCTTTGCGGGGAGTGGGAGGTTCACGGGTGGGCACAGTTCCTCCTGCCCTGGAGGTTCACGGGTGGGCACAGTTCCTCCTGCCCTGGGGCGAGGGCGGAGGCTGCGTGGGGCCCCCGGAGGGCAAAGCCCAATGTGAGCTCCAAGCTCCACAAGTACAACCTGACAGACTTTACCCACCGTGTGGCCGCCCAAGATAGAAACCCAGGAACCCCTAATGAATTTACAAATTAGTTAAAGTAATGGTCAGTTATTGAGCACCTGTTAATTACATACTTAGATATATTATTGCATTTAATTCTGTTTTTCTGTTTTGGAGAGACTTGAATTGGATCTCCGGTTAGATACTAGTAACTTACGATGTTAATTTCCTGATCTTAATAAATGTATTGGTGTTATGCAGGGAAAAGTCCTTGCTTGTAGTAAATAAACACTAAAGTATTGGGGGTGTTGGGTATGATGTCAGCAATATACTTTCAAATTATTGGCAGTGACGTGTTCTTTCTACTCTTGTACCTTTTCTGCAAATTTGAAATTATTTCAAAAGAAAAAGAAAACCTTAATTTAGAAAATTATTCTAGCTGCATAAAATGAGTTGCACAACTCTCACTATTTTTCTATATTCTGTAGCATTTTCTATTACACAATAATTAACAGTTCCTTGAAAGAATAGGAACTGAGCTGTAAAGTCATCTAGATATAGGTATTTGGAGGAAGACAAAATCTTTGATTTCCTTATAATTTCTTTCATGCAGATCTAGTCAAGTTTTCAATCCCTTGAATGAATTTTGTCATTTTATTTTTTCTATCAATTTATCCATTTCCCTAGGTTTTCTAATTTATTAATGTGTAGTCTTAATAATACAAGCATATTATTTTATTTTTTTTAAGATTTTATTTATTTATTTGACAGGCAGAGATCACAAGTAGTTGGGGAGGGGCAGGCTCCCTGCTGAGCAGAGAGCCCCATGCAGGGCTCCATCCCAGGACCCTGGGATCGTGACCTGAGCCAAAGGCAGATGCTTTAACCCACTGAGCCACCCCAGCTCCCCACAAGCATATTATTTTAAAATCTTTTTGTGTCTATCATTTCTCCAAAGACATACATCTGGCCAACAGACACATGAAAAACAGCCCATCATCCCTTATATCAGGAAAATGTAAATCAAAACTATAATGAGGTTATCACTTCACACCTGTCAGAATGGTTAAATCAACAACACAAGAAACAACAGGTGTTGCCAAGGATGTGAAGAAAAAGAAATGATCTTGCACTGCTGGTGGGAATGTAAACTGGTGCAGCCACTCTGGAAAACAATATGGAGGTTCCTCAAAAGTTAAAGCACTACTGGGTTATTTACCTAAAGAATACAAAAGCCCTAATTTGAAGAGATACATGTACCCTTATGTTTATAGCAGCATTATTTAAATAGCTGAGATGTGAAAGTAGCCTCAGTGTCCATTGATTGATGAATGGATAAATAAGATGTGGATATTATTGAGCCATTTGAAAGGGGGGGTGGGGGGTTTTGGGGGGTAGGGAGGGAAAAAATGAAACAAGGTGGGATCCGGAGTGAGACAAACCATAAGAGACTCTTAATCTCAGGAAACAAACTGAGGGTTGCTGGGGTGGGGGTAGGGACAGGGTGGCTGAGTTATGAACATCGGGGAGGGTATGTGCTATGGTGAGTGCTGTGAATTGTGTTTTAAGACTGATGATCCACAGACCTGTACCCCTTGGGCAGATAGTACATTATATGTTAATTTTAAAAATGAGATATCACATAAAAAAAATGAATGAAATCTTGCCATTTGCAATGACATGGCTGGAGCTAGAGTATTAAGTGAAATAAGTCAGTCAGAAAAAAACAAATACCATATAATTTCACTCCTATGTGGAATTTAAGAAACAAAGCAAACAAGTGAGGGAAAAAAGAGAGTCAAACCAAGAAACAGACTCTTAACTATAAAGAACTGATGGTTACCAGAGGGGAGGTGAGGGGGTATGGGTTAAATAGGTGACAGGAATTAAGGAGTGAACTTGTGATGAGGGCAGGGTGATGTATGGAAGTGTTGAGTCACTATATTGTACACCTGAAACTAATATAACCCTATGCTAACTGGCATTAAAATAAAAACTTTTAAAAAGAGATAGAAAAAGGAATAATAAAGTAAAAATCTGTGTCTGTGACCATTTCCTCCTTTATTCTGTATTTGTTTATTTATATCTTCTCACATTTTCTTGACAGATCTGATTAATCTTCTTTACTGGTTTTTCTTATTCTAATTGTTCTCTAGTTCATTTATCTTTTCTATATCTGTATCCTTTCCTTTTAAAAAATTTCTTTGAGTTTGTTTTATTATTTATCATAGCCTCTTGCATTGAATATTTACTGTCTTTATTTATTTATTTATTTAAGAAGGCATCACGTGTACTCAGGGCCTGAACTCATGACCCTGAGATCAGGACCTGAGCTCAAATTGAGTCCAATGCTTAACTGACTGAGCCACCCAGGCGTCTCTACTGTCTTTATTTTTAACCTCTCATTTCCTTAAAAAAAAAAAAAAGTACTTAAACTATATAATTTTCCTTTAACAATTGCTTTAGTTGTATCCCTTAAGTTTTTATGGCTTATTTCATTATAATTCAGTTTTAAATTTTTCTAATTCCTATTGAGATTTATTTTGTAATCTGTGGGCCAAAGATCATTTTTATTTCCAGATATGTGAAGTATATTGTTGTCTTCTTTCTATTCATTTATAACTTGTAGTAATTGCATTGTGGTCAGAGAATATGGTCTGTATAATACTGATCACTTCAAATTTCTTGACACTTGCCTCATTGCCTAGTGTCTGGTCTTTTTTTTTTTTTTTAAGATTTTATTTATTTATTTGACAGAGATCACAAGTAGGCAGGCAGGGGGGGGGGGGAGCAGGGGGAAGCAGGCTCCCCACCCAGCAGAGAGCCCGACTCGGGTCTTGATCCTAGGATCCTGAGACCACGACCCAAGCTGAAGGCAGAGGCCCTAACCCACTGAGCCACCCAGGCGCCCCTGGTCTTTTTGTAAACATCTATCCATGACAACAAGTTGTTAATTTTTTCCAAGTATCAGGTACAGAAAGTGATTTTTGTCAGCTTCTTGTAAATCTGCCAATTTTTTCTTTCTATATTTTGACTATATTTTATAAAGTATATAAAAGTTTAAGCTTCTTGGGTGCCTGGGTGGCTCAGTGGGTTAAGCCGCTGCCTTCGGCTCAGGTCATGATCTCAAGGTCCTGGGATCGAGTCCCGCATCAGGCTCTCTGCTCAGTGGGGAGCCTGCTTCCTCCTCTCTCTCTCTCTGCCTGCCTCTCCATCTACTTGTGATCTCTCTCTGTCAAATAAATAAATAAAATCTTTAAAAAAAAAAAAAGTTTAAGCTTCTTTTGATGAGTTTGCTTATTTAATCAATTTGTAATAATCTTCTTCAAGTCCAAAAAAAGTTTTTGTCTTAAAGTCTATTTTGCGTGGTATTGATTTAGCCATGCCAGCTTTCATTTAGGCGGTATTTGCCTTTGTTTATCTTTTTCTGTTCTTTTTCTATTAACCTTCTGTGTCTTTATAAATGTCTCTTGTAAATAAGATGTAGCTCAATGTTTGCTCATTTTTTGTTTGTTTAATGTTTGTTTATTCAGACGTAGTAGGTTCTTTTTACCTTTGGTCTATTGACCTTGTGATTTCTAATTTTTGAGATTCATTCCTACCATTTTAGGTGTTAAGATTTTGATACATTTTCTAGGTTTCTCCATTATTGTTTTCTTTGAGACTGATTGAAAAAAAAAAAAATTACCTTCTCCTTCTCTACTTCACCCCCACCGGCCACTTGGGAAGTTATTCACTCTGTTACCATCTCTTCGAGATCACCCTACAATTTGTAACACTTATTTAATGGAAGGAATTCTGAAGTTAATCAATGTCTTTACCCTCCTAATAAACAATACAAAGACCTGGGGGCATATTAACTTCAATTGTCACCTCCCTTCTAACTTATCTGCTGGGAGGAATTTCTGTGAATATCTGACAGATCATCTGCCCCTTGTATTTAACTTGCTCCTACTCATCCTTCATTTCCCAGTTTAAATGCCATTTCCTCTAAGAAGACTTCCCTAGAGTCTGGGTCAGTAGTCATCAAACTGGATTACCCTGCACTTAGAAAAACACCCAAAGAGGGGCACCTGGGTGGTTCAGCTGGTTAAACATATCTGCCTTCAGCTCAGGTCATGATCCCAGGGTCCTGGGATTGAGCCCTGCATCCGGCTCTCTGCTCAACGGGGAGCCTGCTTTTCCCTCTGCCTGCCTCTCCCCCTGCGTGTGTGCTCTCTCTCTCTCTATTTCTCTCAGTCAAATTAATTAATTAATTAATTACGTCCAAAAAAATACCCAAAGACTTCCAAAAGGGCACTGGCATAATAATTTTAAAGGATTCAATCTCCAGAGCCTTACCTTTTTTTTTTTTAAGATTTTATTTATTTATTTGACAGAGAGGGAGATCACAAGTAGGCAGAGAGGCAGATAGAGAGAGGTGGGGGGAAGCAGGCTCCCCACTGAGCTGAGAGCCCCATGCAGGGCTCAATCCCAGGACCCTGAGATCATGACCTGAGCCAAAGGCAGAGGCGCCCCCAGATCCTCACCTTTTATGTGTAGTCTTCCCTAATACTGATCTGCCTGAGAAACAAGCTACCTACAAGCCTGAAGCAGATAGTTCTTCTTTTCTCCTTCCCTTTCATCACTTTATAAAATAAAGGTATGTCTATATTACCTTTATTTACCATTGTGCTTGGTCTGGCCCTGGCATATAAATTCCCCTCAAACACCAAACAAATAGCAGTTCAAAATATTAACATCAGCGAAACTTTTAGTTGTGCTTTCTCTGTATTATTCAATTTTTTCTGAAAGACAAAGCATTAGAAATGGAGTGTTTTGGTGCCTGTTCGGTTGTTAATAATTAGACATAACATGGAGTCAAATAAAGAGTAGAGTTGCCAGATTAAGCAAGTAAAAACACAGAAACCTAGTTTCATTTGAATTTCCACTAACAAAATTTTTTTCAGTATATGGATTACCAGATATACTAAAACACTGAAAAATTATTGGTCTCTGAAATTCAAACTTAACTCTGCATCCTGTATTTTATCTGACAACCCTAGCTAATATTAAGAACAACTTTCATATTTTTCTTTCGTCTCTTTGACATTTTTTAAAAATACAGTGTTCCCAAGAGAGAGTTCTATTGGAGCAAACCCAACCCAAAAATGTAAGAACTTTTAAAGCAGAGATGCTTTATTTCAACCAGGCTACAAACTCATGTCAAGAATCTTTTCCTTATTTAGCAATCTATCTTAGAATTAGAATTACAAAATAAGATGGTTATCATAGTGATGTTTATTAATATGTTGATTTGAAATGAAAACTTAAGTCAGACTTGTGCTGTTGGAAAATTAATCAGATTGGGCTAAACGATTTGGCTATATGTGGGAACTTTTCACATATTAACTTCACCAAATCTTCAACTCTAGGGTTTTATAGAAACTAACACATTATAAAAAATAAATGTTATCAAATAAGTAATGATAAATATTACCAAAGTATCTTCATGTTAGAAGTTCATTGATCTGCATACTTAAGATGAGTACCCTTCATATATGTTATACCTCAATGAACAAGAAGAAAAAAGCTTTGAAAAGGAATGTGGAAATTAACAATATATTTTCTAATTTATATCTGCTAAGTCACAGCTAAATGAAAGAATTACATATATAATTTGGTAATTTATGATAAGGCCTTTTTGCTAAACTGCCCAGAAATTCAGAATGTAGACAATTCTGAAGGCTGGGAAGGAAATTTTTTTCAAGTCAACTGCCCCCAATTTTGGCACCAACAACAAAAAGAAGAAGAAGTTTGAAGAATCTAGCCAAGTTCTCAATCATTGTAGATATGAGAGCATTAAGAATGCAAGAGCAATAAGGTTTAAGAACCACAAACACCAAGTTTTAGTTTCTCATAGCAACCTGGACTTCTTCCTTTGCTTATCATACTATGTAAACATATATTCATTCATGTAACTATTTAATGTCTGTGTATCCTACAACATCAATTCGTCCAGAAGCAAACACATTGCTGAGCATGTTGCTTTTCCTCAGTGAACATCGCGTGAAAGATTTAATGGGCAAATGCACCAGATGCAGGCGGTATTTGCAATTCCAGGAGTGGATGTGATTAGCCAGAACACGTGCTCAGAGCAGAGGATGGAACTCTAGAAACAGAAGTAGATTAGCCAAGCCCTTTTAGGGCCACATCTGTGTCATCTGCATTTACAGCTCTCCCTTCTCCTTTCCTCCCTCATCTCTAATAGGGGCATGGTGTCTTGCACACAGGAACAATACAAAAGGAAAAATGACCCTGCTTGGACTGCTTTACCAAACCAATCTAAGACCCAGCGTAGATAACTACTGTTAAGAGATACAGTAACTCTAGAAGAGTATGGCACTGGGCAAGTCTCTCAATGTCTTCGATCTTTATTGTCATCACCGTCTTATGGAAGAAACAGATGTTAAATACATAAAACATAGTAGCTCCCATCTCCCCTTCAAGGAAGCTGCACATAATCCCTCCTGAGAACTAGCTATTTAAACGTTTTCTTTTTCTATCATCCATTTTAGCCAATCATCTCTGATTGCATCATGCACTCATACCATGTGAAATATTTGTGGGTAAGAATCTTTTCCACCAGTTTCCTTTTCCTTCAGTATCCTAGAGTCAAGTCCATTTTTCCTATGTTTCCTTTTCCTTCAGTATCCTAGAGTCAAGTCCATTTTTTCTATGTTTCCTTTTCCTTCAGTATCCTAGAGTCAAGTCCATTTTTCCTATGTTTCCTTTTCCTTCAATATCTTAGAGTCAAGTCCATTTTTTCTGTTTCCTTTTCCTTCAGTATCCTAGAGTCAAGTCCATTTTTTCTATGTTTCTGCTACCCACTTTCTCTTACTTTTACCCCAATTTATTTAACAGTGATGACTTGTTCAGATAGTTCAGTTCGACTGGGTTTGGGTGTTGTCTGGTTTTTTCTAGATGCCACCAGGAGGCAGCATGAACTTAGTGATGACCTCACTCACATCTATGGTCATTCTGTCACTTCTAAAAGAACATGTCAAAGATACAATTAAACCTGACCCTTTTTCTTTTTTCTCAAACAATACCCAGTGTTAATGAGGCCATGCGGGAGCCGCTGAAGTGCTCATTCAATGCTATATACTTGCAGTTGAAGTGTTCATTGGGGACAACTTGAAACACCATGGTGAATATCTTTTTTTCTAGCATTCCCCTTTCCCACAAGCTCTCTCCTACCCCCTGTCATTTCATTTGAGGAGATTACTGTGGTCGAGAGCAGAGATTTAGCTCCAGGGACATTCAGTACAGCATTGCTTAAAATAACATAAACTAGAAAATGATGTAAAGATCCATCAATAAGGGATTCGGGTCATATAACTGATTACTACACGGCTGTTAAAAATGATATTGTTGAAACGTTTTCCAAATATGTGGTGTATATATCACAAGATATGGTACATGGGACAATTGTAAATGGACATTGTTTCATCCCTATATCTGCTCCCATTTCCTAGAAACCACCCTGGCTCATCATGGCCTCCTCCTGGACAGCTAGAAGGCTAAAACTTCCCATACAAGCACACAATCTTCTTTTACCTGTCTTCCTTAGGGGCTCTCTGTCCCGTTCCTGTTTCAAGGCCGAGGCTTCATCCTGCCATCATGGCCCCAGTATCTTTTCCTTTCCACTTAGCCTTTCCTCAGTCTAGCAGTCAGCTTCGTCCTCATCGCTTTCAAGACCTTTTTAATGTTTCCTGAAATGCCAACTCTGCCCCTTCTTCTACACTTCAGGAGGTGGCATTGAAGTAAGCTTTGAAGGATGCGGAGGATTTGGTGTGGCAGAGACAGAGACCATGGAGGTATGTCAGAATAATATAGACCAGGGCAAAAAAAGAGAAACATAGCATGAAATGCATAGAGAACTAAAATCAGGTCAGTGGCAAACAAGAGTAAATTGAGAAACTTATTCAAAGATCCAACCTAGGGGTAGCAGGGACTTGATTACAGAGGACAGAGCATGGTATTCTAGAGAGTTTCAACCTCACCCTGGAACTAAGTTTAAGGAGTGATGAAATCAAATCACCATGTTTTGTGGGAAATGGATTCATGGGGAAAGTGGGTTTTCACAGTAAGAGATGAGAGACATGATAAGGGCTTGAATTAGAGCAGAGGCAGGAAATATAGAGAAGAGGGGTCAGATTCAAGATTATGTAGAACATCAAATTAACAGGACCTTGTGACATGGACTACAGACCTAATGTAGGTTAGGTAAGAACCAGGATCGTATCTATCTCACCCACAGCTGACATCTCCTGCACCTAACACTGTATTCCACATAGGTACTCAGTACGTGTTTCTTAATGAATTGAAGGTGGGTAGATAACAGAAGAATTAAATGCAAAATGACTGCAGATCTTATTACTGAGTGGAGGAATTTATTTCTCCTCCCCTTAAATACTCGCTGGCCTTGTGATTTGATTCACTTTAGCCACCAAAATTCCTGATATCAGAAGGATTAAAATGAGAAAGAAAAGAATGGTCTCTAATTGAATAATTAGCATAAATTTAAATAATGACTGATGATACACCTGTGAAATAATATGTAATTGAGTGTTCCTTAAAATAAAAGTAGAAATGTGTTTGACAAATTTAATGATTATGTAAAATTAAAATTGTTGACAATGTCAACATGATTTAGAAAAGGAGAGGCATAGATAAGAATGAAGTTAAAATCAATTAAAAGAATCATCTTATTTGGCATGAGACTATAATATTGATTAGCTTCAGACAAAGTAAGAAAATAGAAGTACAAATAGGTTTATTTATTTGAAATGTAAAGTTACAGACTGTAACTATAGACAATATTAAAGAATAAAATACCATAAAATCCAGTTATATGAGACTTAAAAACACATACCAAAGGAGCACCATATACAAAGATTGAAACTGAAAGAATAAAATACATATACCTTGTGAATCACAAGCACAGCTGAGTTTCAAGGGGAGAGAAATAAACACTTCCATATGATGGCCTGATCTTCAGAGTCATTTTGCAAAGTGCGTGATTCAGGAAGACATAAAGATGAGAGATGTTTTCGCAATTAATCACTACATCATGAAAATTCTAATTGAGATCAGTAGGAAAATAGAAGAAAGAAACAGGAAAATAGGGAGAAAAACAAAAGATATGGAACATAAGAAACAAACAGCAAATGGTGGATATAAACCTAGCCATACTGATAAACATGCTGAGTATAAATGTTCTAAACATTTCAGTTAAATGCACAGGTTGTCAGATTGGATAAGAAAGCAAGAGTCAATTATATGTTGTCTAAGAGAAACTCCCCCCAAACATAAAAACACAGGTTAAAAGCAAAGTGTGGACTTGATTATGATGACAGAAAAATATGTATTATGCCTACACAATCAAAAGAAAGCTAGGGTGGCATAGGAATATGAGAGGAACCAGATTTCAGAGCAAGGAACAATCCTAATGACAAAGAAGGTAATTGCATAATGATATATATAAAGGTCAGTTTATTAAGAGGACATAACATTCTTCGGCGTGTATGTAAATAACAGAGTTTCAAAATATCTGAAGCAAAAACTATTGGAGGTGAAGGGACAAATGGACAAATCCATAATTTTAGCTGGAGATTTTAACAGTAATAGACAAAGTGAAAAGAAAATTGGTAAAGGTATAACAGCTGACCATTATCCTCAATCAACTTGACCTATTTGCCATTTAATAAAAATTCCACCTAGCAACAGCGGAATGCATCATCTTTTCAAGTGCACACAAAACTTTGCCAACATAAGCCATATTCTGGACCACAAAATAAGGCTCTATAAATTTAAAAGAATAAATGTTATGACCAGAGTAGAACTAAATTAGAAATCAACAAACAGATATTTGGGGAATCTCTAAGTATTTGGAAATTAAACACACATTTCTAAATAATGGAGGGCTAAAGAAGAAATTACAGGGGAAATTAGAAAATACGTTGAATTAAATGAAAATTACAAAGTAGCTTATCAAAGTATATGAGTCACTGCAGCAGTAATGCTTTAAGGGGAATTTATATTATTAAATGCTCTCAATTTAATGTTATGAAATTTTACTTTAAGATCATAAAAATGTGAATTAAGTGAATTAAACTCATAGGCATTAGGAAGGAAATAATAAACATCAGAGAAGTCAATAAAATAGAAAATAAATAACAAAGAACAATCAGTGAAATAAAACCAAAGAACAATAAAAGTGACAAAACTCAGATCAAATCTGACTCTTGAACAGTCAGACTGATCAAACATAAAAGAAGGAAGACACAAATAAAAAAGGATAGAGAGGACAACACTACAGATACGACGTATTTTAAAATAAAAGAATATTATGAGGAGTTTATGCCATTTAGATGAAATCAACAAATTCTTTGAAAGACAAAACAACAAAGGTCACTCAAGAGAAAGTGACAGGCTGGCTAGCCCCAGGCCATTTAAATAAGTTGCATTTGTAGACGGAAATTTACCCCAAAAGAAAAGTCTAGTTCCAGAAGTCTCCAGTGGTAGATGATACCAACATTTTAGTTAAGAAATAAGACCAGGCTTATGTAAAATCTTTCCAAAAACATGAAGGGGACAATATGCTTCACGATTTGTTTTTTTTTTTTTTTTTAGATTTTATTTATTTATTTGAGAGAGAGAGAGAGAATGAGAGAGAGAGAGAGCATGAGAGGAGAGAGGTCAGCTGGAGAAGCAGACTCCCTGCAGAGCAGGGATTCCCGATGTAGGACTCAATCCTGAGACTCCAGGATCACGACCTGAGCCGAAGGCAGTCACTTAACCAACTGATCCACCCAGGCACCCCCACAATTTGGTTTTTGAGGTAAACATTACCCTAGTACCAAAACCAGATAAAGCTAATAGAAAACAACTACAAACCAAAATCTTTCATAAAAATGAATGCAAAATATCCTTAACAAAACATTAGCATAGCAAGTCCAGAAATACATAAAGGGAAAACGCTACATGGGATTTACCTTGGGAATGCAAAGTTGGTTTAACATTTAAAATATCTATCAATGTAGGGATAGGTGGCTGGGTTATGGACATTGGGGAGGGTATGTGCTATGATGAGTGCTGTGAAATGTGTAAGCCTGATGATTCACGGACCTGCACCCCTGGGGCAAATAATACATTATATGTTAATTATTTCTTTAAAAAGAATGTTATAGGGGAAAAAGACCTGAACTACCGGTAAGGTGAAATGGATTGATTCCTCTCCAGCAGTGAAAATGAATGAACTGAATCTACATATATCTAAATATCTTGAAAATACAATTTTGAATTAAAATAAACTGCAGAAGTCTATGTCCGATATTGTACATTTGTGTAAACACTAAGCAAACAATAGTATATATTGTTTATGCATGCTTACACGTTAAGATTTTAAATTCTCGTTTAATACATGAGAATTAGAATGCTCATTTATCAGCTTTAAGATACTGGTTTCCTCTGGCATGAAGAAAGTCTGAAGGAATGGGTGGTGGGGTACCAGGGGAACTTGAGCTATATCTTTAATGTTTTATTTCATTTATGTCCCAGAGAAAACAACAGAGACAGAACTGAATGCAAAAACAAAAGGGGGGGGCAAACTATTATGATCTTTTTGGCATTATGGGAAGTACATATAGGTATCTGTTATATTATTTTCTATTCTTTTGATATATTTAAAATGTTTTACAATTTAACATCACTTTAAAATGGAATAAAGCTAGCCACACTATCCACTTGGCCCCCCAAAGTGCAGTATAGGGTAATCATATTCCTGAAGAATTTCACAATTGACACAGATTTACAAACAAGAGTCAATACCTATTAGTTCTCTCAGAAAACTTCCTCAGAGGGATGAACAGAGAATCAGGTCACTGGTTTCTTAATGACACTTCTGTAGTATCCCTTGAAGGATGCCAGTCAACCCTAGTGATCCACCAGATAGATAATGGCAGCAAGTCAGCAGATACAGCTGCATGATTAAATTATCACTGAGGGTTAGTGAGCGCCCTGTGATACTAGCCTTGCAAGTGAGGTCAGAGATATGTCTGTGCTTAGAAAGGAGGATTCAGTGCAATAAAAATCTAGCCTGTAAGGAACTCTACCATATTCTTCCCCTATCTTAACACTGATCACTTGGAATCATTATTACCCGTCTGTAGGCTTGGCTCAGTAGACACACAATAAATAATTGCTGGTTGACTAATTAGCCTCCAGGAAATGAAATTCCATTAATAAGGGGATTGTGCCCACTTATCCCTGACTCCTAATATGGTGGACCTAGAAGATGGGAACCAGCAAACATATCGAATGGGTGAAGGGAAAGCCAAAGCTGGAGCTACTTCCATGAAAACCTCCCAATTCTCTCCAGCCAAAAGGATATCTTCCTTTCAAATTTGTACCCTCTTAGAATATTTAACATTCATTCTTACAGATACATGTGTTTAGGTCTCATGTTTCATTACTACCTTTTAGGTTGAAAAGAAAGGATTATTTTCTGGGATGCCTGAGTGGCTCAGTCAGTTAAGTGGTTGCCTTCAGCTCAGGTCATGATGCTAGTGTCCTGGGATCGAGTCCCACATAGGGCTCCTTTCTCGACAGGGAGTCTGCTTCTGCCTCTTCCTGCCTGTGCTCGCTTGCTCTCTGACAAATAAATAAAATGTTTTTTTTTAAAAAAAGAGAGTAAGGACTGTTGCCTTTTAGTCATTTATTACAGAATGATAGAAAATAGAAAAAAGTCTTAAAGCTAAAATTAATTCATTTTATAATCTCCTAAGTTAAGCAGAATTATATTAACCTTAATATACACAACTCCAGACCCTTGAAAATGAAATCCCACCTCCACGTATTTAGTTAGTTGGTACCGGAGCACTGGGCAATGATCTGTGCCAGACCACCAATAGGGTCAGTGTGCCTGTCTGCTCAGCCATTTCCCATTAAACACCAGCAAACAAAGACAGCTGCCAGACATTTTCTAGGTCATTTGTTCTGTTTGTAAACAGAAAGTGTACAATAATTAACAAGATGTAATCATTTGCAAACTGGGTTTACACAGAATGAAAGTTGTTTTTTTTTTAAAGGAAGGAAATTAAGGCAAGTCTTAAGTGCTTAATGACCCCATTAATTGAGAGATAGGTAATTAAAGAAATTAAACAGGAGGGGTAATGGCCTTGGAGCCATTAATCTATTCTGTGAGTACTGCTAATGCTTACCAGGTGATTTTCATCTGAATTAAGAGCTGAGAGTCAGTCTACTTTCACACAATATTTCGTGGATCTGGCCGATCAGAAGAATCACTTGGAAAGCTCTTGAAAAACACAGATCCCAGGATTCTCTTTATACAGCTTTAATCAGAATCTCAGGGGTAGGGCTCATACACAAGGATTTTTCAAAAGCCTAACAGGTGACTCTTTGAAAGGGCTAGCTAGGTTTGGACAACATTGTGCAGGACACAGTTTCTCAACGTAGGCACTGCTGACTTTTTTGGATAGTTAGTTGTTGTGGATGCTGTCCTGTGCATCATAAGATGTTCAGCATCATCCCTGGCCTCTACCCAGTAGATACCAGTAGCACCCTCCCTTCCACAAATTGTAAGAAAAACAAAATGTCACCAGACATTGCTAGATTTCCCTGGGAGCTGAAATCACCATCTATTTAAGAATCACTGCTTTATTATTTTTTTTAAATTTTTATTGTGTTATGTTAGTCAACAGACAATACATCATTAGTGCTGGAACAAATAATCCTAAAATTTGTATGGAACCAGAAAAACCCCAAATCACCAAGGAAAGGTTGAAAAAGAAAAACAAAGCTGGGGGCATCACATTGACTGATTTTAAGCTTTACTACAAAGCTGTGATCACCAAGACAGTATGGTACTGGCACAAAAACAAATATATAGACCAATGGAACAGAGTAGAGAGCCCTGATATGAACCCTCAACTCTATGATCAAATAATCTTCAACAAAGCAGGAAAAAATAGACAGTGGAAAAAAGACAGTCTCTTCAATAAAGGGTGTTGGGAAAATTGGACAGCTATGTATAGAAGAATGAAACTCTACCATTCTCTTACACTGTGCACAAAGATAAACTCAAAATGGATAAAAGACCTCAATGTGAGACAGGAATCCATCAGAATCCTAGAGGAGAACATAGGGAATAACCTCTCCGACATCGGCCACAGGAACTTCTTTCAAGACATGTCTTTAAAGGCAAGGGAAACAAAAGCGAAAATGAACTTTTGGGACTTTATCAAGATTAAAAGCTTCTGCACAGGAAAGGAAACAGTCAACAAAAGAAAGAGGCAACCCACGGAATGGGAGAACATATTTACAAAGGACACTAGAGACAAGGGGCTGATATCCAAGATCTATAAAGAACTCCTCAAACTCAACACCAAAAAAACTGATCATCAAGTCAAAAAATGGGCAGAAGACATGAACAGACACTTCTCCAATAAAGACACACAAATGGCTAACAGGCGCATGAAAAAGTGTTCATCATCATTAGCCATCAGGGAGATTCAAATCAAAATCTCATTGAGATACCACCTTACACCAGTTAGAATGGCAAAGATTAACAAGGCAGGAAACAACGAATGTTGGAGAGGATGTGGAAAAAGGGGAACCTTCTTACACAGTTGGTGGAAACCACTGCTTTAGAACAACCCTGTCAGATGGAACTTTCTGCAATGAGGGAAATGCCCAACATGGTAGCCACAAGCCACATGTGGTTACTGAGCTCTTGAAATGTGGCCAGTACAACAATGGACTTGAATTTTAAATGCTATTTTATTTTAACTAATTTAATTGTAAAAGCCACATATATAACTAATTGTTATCATATTGGACAACACAGTTTTACAAGATTCAAATCTGACTCTAGGCAGTGAAATCTATACAATGTCTTCTCTACGTGCTTCTGAGACATGCAACGTAGAAATAATTTACAAAAATAGAAAACCTACCTACTCTCTTGTATGAATTAGAAAGGGGGCTGTCAATAGCCCCCTTCAGTCCCAATCTTGACCTCTTTTTATTTTCAGTCCCTAACATTTTCTTAGAAAAAAAAATCCCATTGCTATCTGTTTTTTATCAATTCTTAGCAGGTTAAACATAGAGTTACCATCTGGTATAGCAATTCTATTTCTAGATGTATACTCAAGAAAGATGAAGACATATGTCCATGCAAACACTGGAACATGAATGTTCATAGCTGCATTGTTTTTTCCAGTTTTACTGATGTATAACTGACATACAGCACTTTATAAATTTAAGGTATATGGTACAATGATTTGTCTTACATAAAAGGTGAAATGATTGTCACAATAAGTTTAATTATCTCATATAAATAGAAAAAATAGAGAAAAAGAAAAATAAGTTTGTTTTCCTTGTGATGGGAACTCTTAGCATTTATTCTAACAACTTCCATATACACCATACATTAGTATTAATCATAGTTGTCATGTTGTACATTCCATCCACAATACTTATTTATCTTAAAACTGAAAGTTTATACCTTTTGACCGCCTTCATCCAATCCCCCCTCCACCTCTGGTAACGAACACATCTGATCTCTTTTCCTTTGTTTGTTTTGCAGATTCCATATACATATGAGATCATACAGTATTTATCTTTCCCTGGCTTATTTTTCTTAGCGTAACATCTTGAAGGTCATCCATGATGTTGCAAATGGCAGGATTTTCCTTTATTATGGCTAATTACCATATATATTAATTTATATGGTATTACTATATATATAGATTACCACATATATATAGATTATCACATATATAGATATAGATATCTATATCTATACATATATATAGATTACCACATATATAGATATAGATATCTATATCTATATCTATACATATATATAGATTACCACATATATATATATATATAGATATAGATATCTCACATCTTCATTACCAATTCATCCATCCATGGACAGTTAGATTGTTTCCAGGTATTGGCTTTTGTAAATAAGACTGTATAGCTGCATTATTCATAATAGCCAAAAAGGGGAAATAATCCCAATGTCTAACAACTGATGAATGAATAAACAAATGTATATCTATCAATGGAATATTAATCAGCAATAACAAGGAATGAAGCCCTAATATATTCTACAACAGGATGAACCTTAAAAACGTTATGCTAAATTAAATAAGCCAGTCACAGAAGACCACATACTATATGATTCCATTGATACGAAAGATCTGTAATAGGCAAATCAATAAAGACAGAAAGTAGTTAAGCAGTTGTCTAGGACTGGGGTGAAATGAGGACATTGGTTGATTATAGCTAATGGTTATGGGGTTTCTTTTTAGTGTGATGGAAATGTTCTAAAATTAAATTGTGGTGATGGCTATACAATTCTGTGATTACACTAAATCTGTTGAATTATACACTTTAATAGGATGAATTGTATGGTATGAACATTGTATCTCAACAGAGCTGTTAAAACCTCTGTTGGTGTATTTCACTCTATAAGCAAATCTAACAAGAAAATCTGTATGATAATATCATTTGGTGGATAATATTTATTATCAAACTGGAAGCAGCTTTGGGTAATGCCATTATCTTATTCCAAAATAGTCTCTTCACTGGTTACTAGCACTCTCATTTCCAAGATAATTGAAGTGACCTTGCATTGCATCCAAACTCGGGCTAAAGAATTTTAAGCCCAGCCCTTACTCAACAACAAATCCTTCCACTCTACGAGAACCATTGTAGGACAAGGAATCCATTCAAAGGATATTCTGCATAACCCGAGCCTGCAATTCAATGGGCCCATCCTTGTAATTCCTGCCTTCCTCTCTAGTCCATAGGAATAATGGACTCATGAACATTGCCAATGAGAAAAGATAAAAGGATTAAGAGATTTTCTAATCTAATTTTGTCACAAGTCCGGTCAGTCAGACCCTGTCCTGGACATAAATTGCTAAGTCATGGAAAATAAATAGTTCTGTCAAGCAATTAGAAGAGGACATTCACTTTTAGAACCAAGCAACCCCAGATAGAGCCCGTTCTCTGCCTTTCAGCTCTGACTCAGATAACTTTAAAGGAAATGAAAACATTTCCAGGTTTTCCATTATGAAGTGAGACCTGGTACTGAAGATAACTGCCAGGCCTATGCAGCCTGAGCGTGGACCCTTCAGGAGACCTCCGGGGAGTGTGCAGAAGATGAGGAAGAAAAACAGCAAGTACAAGGGAGGTAAAATTTTTCATAATGTAAACAAACAAGCAAAAAAAAGGTCTATCTATGGCAATTTTGTTTTTATTGTCCAGAAGAAATCATGTTGAAGGAAATTAAACTGTTTGTCTAAGTGGTTAGATAGAGATCTGTGAAGAATGATATATAGAGAAGTAGGGGCTCAGATTCCACGGCAGAAAAGAACAGCCTTTTAAAGGAAAAATGTGTAGAGAGGAATACTGATTCAGTAACTCATTCAGTAGACAAGGCAGGAGACCTCAGGTTACAACGCAGTGACATAGTTCTGACCTCTCTTCCATTCACTGAGGATGTAGTTGAACAAATACATAGAGCATTTATGAGAAAAGCTAAGTCCTTTGGAATGGTTCTGGGAAAAGTCTGAGTTGTTTGGAGGAAAAGTGCCATCTTCAAGACATGCTGCATTAATTGTACCTTGAATTTCTTATAACTAGATAGAGTGGCAACCTTCCCTGGCCTTCATCACCTGGCTGGATAAGCGTGTCCCTCTTCTGTGTTTTGACAATGCCCTGGATATACCCTTAATTCACTTTAAATTATTTAAGGTTATTATTTTTTAATCTTCTTTCATCACAAGACAGTGAACATCGCAAGAACGAAGACATTGTTGGCATTCGTATGGTTTTCAGTTTTCAAGGTACGCCTCAACAGAGTTTCTAAGTGGGCATACTTTCTCATCCCTGGTAGATAGTGTTTAATTTTCTGGTATTCCATAGGCCAACTGGTAATTCAGTTGGTAATCAGTAATTCTAATTGCTTGACTGGTAATTAGGTAATTCAAAGATTACCATACCTGGACTCTGCCGCAAGACCTTGTAGTAAGTCAAATTGTAATGTAACGCTGAATTCAACTAGTATTGGGGCTGGGCTCCAAAATGGAAGCCTTATACAAAATTGTGCACTGGAGTGGATTTGGTGTCATTACATAGGCTTCAAGTCTAATGTTTTCCAAAAAACATTGTCTCATGGGACATCTGAACCGCACTTCCCCAATCTGTCACCCAAGTGAGATTTACATGTTATTTCAGCCATCTGTATATGAGATGTTAAAGAAACAAATTGCTTAGTGACAGCCATAGGCCCTGAAAGAATTCAAGCACCTTCCCTGTTGTCTGTCTTCATGGGAGGCGGCATTGTGGGGGCAGCGTAACAGAGCCATTGAAGAGTCCAATGTATGTCTTAGACCACGTACCCACATCCCCGACATGGACTCGGAAATTTTATTATGTTCCTTGCGTGTTCCAGATCATTAAACCTAATCCCAGATCTTGTCCTTTTTCTTTTTTCTTTTTTTTTCTCTTGCTCCGAGTAGAACTTTTTAATTGCAACATTACAATGGATTGTCTGGATAGGAAGTATGTTTTCAACAGATCTTTCAGTTATGATCTTTCCATTTTCCCACTTAAGTAAAAGTTATAAAAGACGCAGTTTCTTTTTTCTGGACTGCCTGTGTCAGTACAGACACTATGTCAGCCTGAGGGGGGCAGGGGGAATGAGAGAGAGAGAGATCAATAAGGTCCATGGGTATCCCCGTGCAGCGCCAGCTTGTTTGAGCTGGTCATTATCTCCAGAGCTATAAGAAGACCTTTTGGAACTCTCCTGCCTCTGCTGCCAAGGCTCCTGGGATTAGAGACCAGCGGACAGAAATGCTCTGTTCTTTATTTCAGGGAGCACACATAGATGGACTTTGGAGTGAAGAAATCGTATTTGTTGAAACCTTTGCTCAGAGTTATAAATCTATGTGCCGCGTGGCAGAGATGTCTCTAACTCTGGAACAAAGAACAAAGAGCATTTTAGTTAGTCACACTGAGGAAAATACCAAAGAAACAGAAACCAGAGGAGGCTTCATAACATCCCCCTGCCTCCTCCCCTCCTGTATTCCCTTTAACTCAAGTAGAGATTTCTTGGGGCGCTTGGGTGGCTCAGTCATTAAGCATCTGCCTTCATGATCCCAGGGTCCTGGGATCAAGCCCCACATTGGGCTCCCTGCTCTGTAGGAAGCCTGCTTCTCCCTCTGCCTCTGCTGCTCCTCCTGCTTCTGTTCCCTCTCTTGCTGTGTCTCTCTCTGTCAAATAAATAAATAAAATCTTTGAAAAAAAAAAAAAAGTAAATATTTCTTGGCACATTCCAGCTCCACAGCTAAGGTTTTGAAACAAGCTAGTATCAATAAAGCTAATATCTGAAACATCCCCCAGGCTTTACAGATACATTTTTAATGATGATGAATTTAGATCTTTCATAGAGTCATAAAACCCCGATATAGCCAAAAGCCTGGCAGTCATACTGTTTCACTTCACCACAGAAGTGAGGGAGTGACTAAGATCTGATGTCACAGACCCCCCCTCAGGCCACAACTGCTATTACACCAAGAAGGATTCTTTAAAACATTTATCTGATTCATAAACATAATAAATTTTCTTGCCTAAATTTTTTTTTAGGTTATTTAAATTCCAGTTAGTTAACATACAGTGTAATATGAAGTTTCAGGTGTACAACATAGTGAAAAAGGAAAACACTTTCATAATCTACCACAACACATTTTGTTCACCATGCTCTGCAAGCTTAAAGAAAAACTAACATGCTAAATCGTACAGAATAAGAAAGAAAAGTGTGGGTTTCTACTTTTGATGCTTCAATCCTGAATTTTTCAACTTATGATATAAAACATCAAAGCATGCTTGGACAGGGCCTTTGTGTGAGATAGGAATAGATTACAATAGGTGTGAAAAATTGTAAAATCGAGCCAGATCTACGGAGTGTGCATAGCGTGACATGCTCTACACAGGTCCAGGCAGTGCCAGGAAAACCCTGCACTCATAATTGGCCAAATCCTGTTATCCTCACTTGCGACGCACAGCCCATAACCAGTGGAGGGATTCCAGAGGTGTGTGATATTGTGCTTGAGTTCTTAGCACAGACACTGAAATTCAGGCAATTAAGTGAGAGAGAACGATCTAGAGTGGGTAAAAACAGAGTGATGGAGGTTTGTGGACTTGTGTTGATCTTGCACTGATCGGGGCTACCTTCAAAAGCCACCAACCGCCCTGCAGAGATAAAGAGGCAGATCTAAGGAATATTATGTCAAGTTATCCAGGCTCAGAAAGGAGTTCTGGTGTCAAAGAGAATGAGATAAGTGCTAAGCCAGGTTCTGTTGGCCTTAATTCCATGTATTTATTGAGATGATATTTGGTCTGGAGTGTTCTTAAATTGTCCTGTAAACTCTGCGGATCCTGTGGGACATCTGAAGGAAGGTCTACTTACCAGTCAGAAATGGCTCCCTGGATCCAGGATTGACAGCTACACACTCTTGCCTCGTTCATCTTGCTTTCCATTGCATTCTTCAATTTCCAACTCTGAAATGTAAAAGAAAAATAATTGACACCTCTCCTGGCTTTGTCATCTGTACAGTGAGAGCATCGGTTGGATGGGGTCATCACCGAGAACTATTTCCTGCTCTACATTCTAACTCTCCTCTGCCTGTTGGTTCTAAAGATTAAGTCTCCTGCCTCAGTCAATAGTATTGTGGTTACTGCTCCACACCAACAGGGCTGGCCTGTTGAAAAAGCTGCACTGTTTACTGTCTTAAACCAGCCACCTTCTCCCTTCCTTATGCCACAGCACGGATGACCCATAAATCCACTGAAACAGCCCCCCTTTAATCTCAGGCCCAAACTGCATCACCTTCAAATCTCCCTAGGAACAGAGTTAAACCAAATCAACAGTAGTGTAGAAAAATAACTGCCCCCATAGTAGCTCAAGACCCCAGGTGAGTCAGGTCATATCTGACCTCTCCCCTGAGGCTCTGGCCAGCTCAGGGTCTGAAATGGAACTGACGGAGGGAGCCTGAATTCACCAAAGATCAAGGATGAAAAGGTGAAAAAAACAAAGATCCATCCCCAAACACCAAAGAACACCATTCCTGAGTACTACAAAGGCATTCAGTAGAATCTTTGCTATAGAATCAGAAAAATCACTCATAGAAACTATGTGAGGACATCCCATTTATTCCCCTGCTTTCAAATAATTAACAAGGTTTCATTGAATCACTTCCTGCACGCTCAGACTGGTACTGGCATGGAATCCACCCCATAGCATTTTTTTAGGACTTTAATTATCTCAAAGTATCCTTTGGTAATCTTTTTCAGTGTCTCACCTACATCAGCCACCCGGTTAATATCTAACCTAAGTCCTTCCTGCCACTTATTGAAACCACTTATTTTCTTTAATCCCTTAGGACATATGGGAGAATAGCAGATATCCTTTTATTGGAATCTTCTCTCAATGTGTGAGCTTTCCTTTTGCTTTGATTCCAGCGAACAGAACATGCAGGAGAGAATCTCAAAGAACACAGACTGTTTAATTCTCCAAATAATAAAAAGAATCGGGAATAAAGTTTATGTGTTTGACTTTTCCATATATTATTTCCATATTTCCAATATATTTCCATATATTTCCAATATATTTCCATATATTCAATTTCTGCTTTTGTAAAATAAATATAATACTTAAACCAAAGATTATTATAAAGGTTCAAAGGCTAATATATGCAAAAAAATTATCAATAAAGATGCTAGATAGAGTAATAATTATTTACTTGTCTTGATGATGAAGTCCAAAGAATAGTGGTAAAATAATGTTGGGAGTATGTGGAGAAATTGGAAGCCTTGTGTATTGCTGGTGGGGGTGTAAAATGGTGCAACACTGGGAAACAGTTTCGTGTCCCCTCAAAATAATTAAACACAGAATTACCATATGATCCAACAATTCTGCCACTAGGTATATACCCCAAAGAACTCAGTGCAGGGATTCAAACAGACATTTATTTACATTTAGAACAGCATTATTCACAGTAGTCAAAAGTGAAAACAACCCAAATGTCCACCATGGCAGAATGGAAAAGCAAAATGCAGTGCATGCATATAATGGAATATTATTCAGCCTTAAAAAGGAATGAAGTTCTAGGGCGCCTGGGTGACTGAGCCTGCTAAGCATCTGCCTTTGCCTTAGGTCATGATCTCGGGGTTCTGGGATTAAGTCCCAACTCAGGCTCCTAGCTCAGTAGGGAGCCTGATTCTCCCTCTCCCTCATCTATGTTTCTCTCTCTATCTCTCAAATAAATAAATAAAATCTTAAAAAAAAAAAAAAGGAATGAAGTTCTGACACATGCCACAACACGGATGAACCCTGAAGACATTATGCTAAGTGAAATAAGCCAGACACAAAAGGACAAAGATTGTTAGGACTAGTGTCACGTATGTAAGTGCAGTCAAACTCATGGAAACAGAAAGTAGAATGATGATTGCAGGGGTTGGGGAAAGGGAATAATGGGGAGTTGTTGTTTAATGGGTACAGAGTTTTGGTTTGAGATAATGAAAAAGTTCTTGAGATAGACGGTAGTGATAGTTGCCCAGTAATGCAAATGTGTTTAATGCCACTGAACTGTATATTGAAAAACGGTTAAAAGGGTAAGTTTTATGTCATGTATACTTTACCACAATGCAAAAAAAAAAAAGAAGAAGAAGAAGAAGATAATGATCACTACATGGTCCCCACTTGGCAGAGGATATGGGGGATACAAACATTTAAGAAAAGATTGGAGAGACTGGACAATACATCAAACAATCCAGTCAAATGGGCAGCAAGCACTCTGATTGGAGGCTTCTCTGAGAAGTGGGAAGAGGTGCTAGGGAGGGTGCGGGATCAGAATGTCCAGAGAATGTAGGCCTCATGGACCTGGACTGGACATAGGTCTTCAAATGAACACAACCAAAGCCTTAATTAATTTTAGGCCTAGGAAGAATTTTCCCAGCAATGACTCCTCCAGTTTCTATCTTGGAAAGCACCCATTTTCCTCCTGTTCCTACATGAAACCCAGGAATCCTATGCAATATTGTGTAGTGCCTTCACGCCGAGGGTCTGCCGGGAGAGCTAGAGACAGGCCATCTTCAACACCCATTTGAAATGGGGGATTGGGAGAGATGGCATGGAGAAAATCAGAAGGCTAGGTATTGACTGACACATTATTTGGGGTCAACTGAGATAAGTAGCAGTAAACCATTAATGTCTGCATTCTCCTGTCTGTGGTGCTAAAGACGAAGTGTCCTGCATCAGGCAGGGGCAGTGTGATCACTGCTCCAGGTCAACAAACCGGGCTATTTACTGTCTTAGACGAGCTACAGAGGTACCACCTTGGTACTCTAAGGACACAGCTGCTCTGAGAAGCTCTGGTTTGGTAATGGCAGAAAAAGGTTATGGTGGTGGATTTTATAAAGAGTGGTGACATCAGGCTGAGTGATATAATGGGAAGAGCATGGACTTAAGTGACAGACAAACATAAAATCAAGTCTCAAGTCTGTCACATACTGCCTTGTGAATTCGAAAATTATGTCACTCTCTCAGCTTCTGATATAGCATAATAATACCCATATCACTGGGTTTGTAATAAGATGGTGACAGTTTATATAATGTCCCTAAAACAGAAAGGGCCTTTAACAATAAAAAGAAAATCAGAAAAAAGAAAGAAAGAAGAAAAAGAAAAAGAAAGAAAGTAAGAAAGAAAGAAAGAAAGAGGTTTTTAGAGAAGGTAGTTGTGATTGGTTCTAGATTATAATAAGAATAGCTAAAGTACCGAGAACTAACATTGTCCCCAGGACTGTTCTAAGAACTTTACATTTTGAACTCTTCATCCTTGGGAAACTCCTATGAGGTAGGGACCATGGTTAGCCCCACTTTACATTTGAGGAAAGAGAGGCAGAGAAAGAAAAAGAAACCTGCCAAATGTTACAGAGTTCATAAACGTTGGCACCAGAGTCCAAACTGTGACAATACAGACCAAAATGATATTTGATAGCCCCCTAAGGAACAAATTCACTGTGCATTAAAAACTATAACTTGGGTTTTAATAATGAGATGACCAGAGGAGACATAAGAAAATGTACCTTTAAATCCCCATAGCAAATCATATAAAGGTTATTTTATGGTCATACTAAGTTTCTATCCCCAAGGAATTTTAAAGATAAAGATAAGAAAGAAACATATATCACCATATCATATTAATAAGATACTTTGTTTTTTACACATAGATATTAAAATATTTAAAGGCAGAAATATACAGATTTTCACTGCTTAAGGCTTTCACATTTTTGATAATTTTAGAATTCAAAAGTTTTAATATGGCTATAGTTCAATATGTACATTTTTCTAATTAGTAATGAAAAAGAAATAAATTACCTGTTAAGAGACTTTCACAGGTAAAACTGTACCTCAAAAATACCAGACATATTATAGAGGAATGTGGGGTTGCTTTGGCTCCTTACTCATTACCCAGAAATGAGTTACAAAAAGAAAAGAATGTTCCAGAACACTCCAAAATCCATGGAGAAATGTAAAGATGTTCTGCTGGTCTGTGATTGGCATAAAGCACACAATGTCAGTTCTTATTACAGAAGTCATTTAACAAAGAACTTTACGAATTAACAGGTCAGTTAGCAAAAAATAAAAGAATGTTATAAATCAGTACTTGTGGAATATAGGAAACTTCATAGCCCTGAATGCCTTTCTAATGAAACAAACAAAAAATGAACGACATTCAAGATATTAGAAAAAGAACCCAAAATAAAACCAAGGAAAGTAGAAGGAAGGAATTAATAAAAATAAAAGCAAAAATAGACAAATTAGAAAATGTTAACATGGTTAAATCAAAATTCCATGGTAATAATTTTGATTTATTACATTAGGGGAGTAATTAATGGTTTAAATACCTGTGATACTCTTGAGTAACCATCAGTTTCTTCTCTATTGCCAAGTAGCTCAGTTTCTTCTCTCTTGTCAAGTTTTTTCAAATAAAACTGAACACCCACTCCTGCTTAAAACAACAACAGTAAGTTAGGAATGGAAGGGAACTTTCCTAACTCGATACGGCATATCCACCAGAAACTTTAATCTCCTGTCTTATTTGGGCAGGTACGAATGAAGCGCATTTCCCACTTAAGTGTTAGTCCGAGGCAAGAGTTGTTGGGCAGCAGGAAGCTCCCCTCCATATGGCCTCGCACATATTCAGAATCCCTGAGTCTCATGGCACCATCTCCTAGAACTTCATCGCCTTTATCCAGGCTTCAAAAAGGATGATGGAAGAATATAAATGGGTCTGGCATGAATATTGTTCACATTGCACTGGAGAATTTAGTCACCTAGCTCTACAGTGAGAGAGGCAGGGTGATAGACTCTACCCATCTGGCCAAAGGGAAAACTGGAAAATTATTTCAGTGGACAACACTTGCGGCCATGGTCAGCTTCTCTGGCTTCATGTATCTACACATGCCCTTCTTCCTACTCACCTGCTCCCCAAGAAAGAGGACACCAATCCCAGGCAGGTACTGCATTCATCTCAAGGTTCAAGAACTCTGAGTGCTGCACAGTCCAATCCTCAAATATCAACTTGGTTCATTATGGGGGGATGACCTATGAACTAAAAAATATTAACCACTCCCGCGTACCCACCCACCTAGAACATGTTAACAGGACAAGGAAGGACATCAGCAATTAAAAAAAACTTTCATTTTAGAAGAGAGGGAATGGGACACACACCAAATCTCACACAAAACACAAAATTAAAACCCTGATCCATCCATATCCAAACATGAAATATCTAATCACAAAAGACTGAACCATGAAATAGTAAAGGGCACTTTAATAAAAATGGGTTTTAATTATGTATTAGGAAGGTCTCCTAAACGCAACACAACATCCAGAAATCTTAAAGTAAAAAATGAAGTTTATCCTCCTAAGAATGTAAAATTTCTGTATCTCAAAAGTTACCTTAAACAAAACCAAAAGGCATATTTAACAAATATTTACAACGTAAGTAACAATTTGCTTACTATCTCCAATATCAATGGGGAAAAAAAGGGCAAACAACCCAAAGTAAAAGTAGAAATTTTGCCTTCCAGATAGGAAACTAATTGGAGACAGCCATGTCCCCTCTTTCCACAACCATCTCTATCCATCTACTCTAAGCTTTAAATTACTTTATTGAGTATGAGAATACATATCTTATTCTGTAAAGTCAAAGAGAAATTTTTAGCTAGTCAAAATTATGAAAAAATTCCTGAGAATCTAAAAATACACAGGATAAGTTTGAAAAGGGTAAGTGGAGCCTGAAATTTGTCCTGGAACCTTTTGGAAAGTATGTCACAGAAGACAGAAGAATCACCAGGGCTATCTCAGGCTTTCAGGTGGTAGAAGTTGGGTGCTAAAAGGAGGGCTTCAAAGCACATGACAGGGAAATGAGTTGGGGTACCCACACTGTGCCGTGGGTAACCCATTCCCCTCCTCCACATCCTCCACAAACATTCAGGTCTGTCTTTGGGCAGGGGCCATGCTGAAGGGCTGCAAAGCCTGAAAATGCCCAGAGGGAATGACTTTGCTCAAAATATTGGCTTCTAAAATATCCCATCCAGCATACATCCCATCTTTTTCCCATTCATCCCAAAAACATGCAGAGCACAAACCTCAGTAGCTACTTCTCCACCTCTCTGAAGGCTGGCTGTGGGACCAGAAAGATAGAGAGTCCAGATAGGGGATCCAAACCAAAAAGAGGAGCCCATAGGCAAACTCACCAACATCTGGCAATGAAGCCACCATGAACAATAGTTAACAACCCAACAGAAGAATTGTAATTACGGAAAATTAATGGAATGATAAGAAAAGGCCTTTAACACAAATTTAGTGTCTTCAGACATAGTGTGACATCACAGTTAGGAACTGTCTGCTATAAAACAAACCAAACAAAAACCTTAGGGAAGAAAACGTGATTACTGAAATTAAAAATTCAGTAGGTAGGAATAGAAGAATTGGCCCAGCTGAGAAGGAAATTAGATACCTGGAAGACAGCCTAGGAATGAAGCATGGGTGAAAAAAAAAGATGAAAATTTAAGAGACGTGGAGTAAAGTTCTATAAGTCATAGTATCTACCTAATGATGAATAATGAGGATAGAAGAGAGAGAGAAAATCTGAAGAAATTACAGGATAAGATTTCCTCTTACAGTTGATGAAGCATAAATCCTCATATTGAAATGGTTCACAAAATATACAGCAGGATCAAAATAAATAACCAGGGGCACCTGTGTGGCTCAGTTGGTTAAGCACCTGCCTTCAGCTCAGATTATGATCCCAGGGTCCTGGAATCAAGCCCTGCATCGGGATCCGTTTTCTGTGGGAAGCCTGCTTCTCCCTCCCACACTCCCTCTGCTTGTGTTCTCTCTGTCACTGTGTCTTTCTCTTTCAAATAAATAAATAAACAAACCTTTCTTAAAAAGATAAATAAATAAAATAAAATAACCATACACATGCACACACACACACACACACAAAAGGTAATGTACAAAGGTAGTAACAGTTTGTAACATTAAATAGTTAATATGCTAGGCACGAGAATAGCTACAAGGATAAAGAGAAGCTGTGGAAACTTCCAGAGAGGGTGAGAAAATAACTATTCACAGTAATTCTAATCAGATTTGGCATTAGGTGTTTCATCAACAGTGTAGGGTGAAAAAAAGACATCGGACAGTATCTTTACTTTGCTGAAAGCAGAGAAGCTCAAATCTAAATATCTATATTCAGACATATTATTATTGAAATGTGAGAATGACCTAAGATCTTTTTCAAATACCCAGAAAGTCCGAGTTTTAACAACTCAATAGGTGCTGTCTGAAAGTTAAGAGAACTACTAGAGAATATTCAAAGAAAATGAATCCAAGACTTAACAATAAGCTGCAGTAGTTAGCAGGAAAATAATATAACTATTTTTTTTTCTGTGGGATGCAATTAAAAAATTATTTTTTAAAAACAATATTTTGGTGCCAAAACTTCAGGTTATGTCAACATGGGATATGGAAGATGGAGGCAGGGATGCTGGCAAAGAAGTCAGGAAAATAAAAGCATTTGAAGATTCATCAACAATGATCAGTAGATAGTGCGTAACTTCAGACGCAGTTAGAACAACATAAATTTAACAACTTATGATAAAAATTTAAGCATAACCTCTAGAAGCATAAAAATAAAATATGTGTGGTTTTCAAAGTAGTAAATGAAAGGAGGAACAAAGGAAATCCTAGTAACCCATAGAAAGGCTGAAGAGGAAATGAGAGAAAGGATGGTAAATGGAAACACAAAATGACATGGTGGGAATAGGTCTAAATACATCCAAATAAGGATAAAAACAACTTGGGTAAGTTTTTTTTATAAGAGATAAATTAGGTTGGATTTTAAAAATCCAGCCACGTGCAGCTTACTAGAGAATGCCAAAACTATGACTACTCCAAGTTTGAAAACTTACTCCCAACAACTACTAACAGAAAGCTGCTCACAGCCCGATCAATATCACACAAAACAGAATTGAAAGTCAGAAAGATCACAAGTTTAAAACAGGACATTTCACAAACAGAGCTACCCTACAGCCTAGCAATTGCACTACTGGTATGTACCTCAAAGATACAGATGTAGTGAAAAGAAGGGGCACATGCGGCCCAATGTTCATAGCAGCAATATCCACACTAACCAAACATAACTCCTTCTGTGGAAGGAGCCATGATGCCCTTCAACAGATGAATGGATGAAGATGTGATCCATATACACAATGGAATACTACGCAGCCATCAGAAAGGGTGAACATCCTCCATTTGCATCCACATGGACGGGACTGGAGGAGATGATTTTGAGTAAAATAAGTCAATAAGAGAAAGACAATTCTCATATGTGGAACATAGGAATAGCACAGAGGATCACAAGGGAGGGAAAACTGAAAGTGAAGAAATCAGAGAAGGAGAAAAACCATGAGAGACTGGATTCTGGGAACCAAACTGAGGGTACGGAAGGGAGGGGGGCGAGAAGATGGGGTAACTGGGTATTAAGGAGGGCACATGTTGTGATGAGCACTGGGTGTTATGTACAACTAATGAATCCTTGAACACTACATCACAAACTAATGATGTACTATATGCTGGCTAACTGAACATAATAATAAAAAAAAGGACATTTCACATTGTTAAATAATTCACCATGAAGATATAATAATCATCAACTTAAATGTTCCTAACATCATTTGGGAGTACATGAAAAATTGGTAAAATCACAAAAGGAAATTATGAAATCCACATCTGAGAGGTCTGTTAAAGTCTCCCACTATGATGTATTATGAGTAATAATAAATATAGAATACTTACATAAGATAATTAACAAGTTTATGCTAATAGATGTGCATAGAACTCATAGTCAACAGAGAATACATAATTTGTTCATTTGCTCAGTTAAAATTTACAAAAATTGGTCCTATAGAAGTCCACTAAGAAAATTACAATAAATTTTTAAAAAGATATATAGACTTAAGTCAATTATCATATAGTTTCACTTACTTGCAGAACATAAGGAATAACATGAAGGACAGTAGCAGAAGGAAAGGAAAAGTGAAGGGGGGAAATCGGAGGGGGAGATGAACCATGAGAGACTGTGGACTCCGAGAAACAAACTGAGGGTTTGGCGGAAGGGGGGTGGGGTGAGCCTGGTGGTGGGTATTAAGGAGGGCACATATTGCATGGAGCACTGGGTATTATACGTAAAAAATGAATCTTGGAACACTACATCAAATACTAATAAATATATTGCATGGTGACTAACATAACATAATAAAAAAAGATAAATAGAAATACATAGACCACTTCATTGAATATAGTATATTAAAACTAGAATTTTTTAAAAAACTTGAATCCATGCATCTAGATATTTTAAGTCACTTCTAAATAATTGATTGGTAAAGAAAATGCCAAAATTGAAATTTCAAATTGTTTAGAAATGAGTAAAAATAAAAGCACCCCATATCAGAACCTATATGTTTTGTTCATGGACACATGTATATATGGTTTCAAATGCATTACACATTAACCTAAGAAGCTAGGAAATAAACAACTCAAATAGGCCCACAGCAAGTAGAAAGAAGAAATAAAAATAATAAAAGCAGAAATGGGTAAAATAGCAAACAAATAATTCCATCTCTTCTACCTCCTACCTCATTTCTTCTCTTTCTTGTAGCAAAAGTCTTCAAAATAATCATCTAACTGTCTCCAGTTGTTGTCATCCATTTTTGTAAACCCTTCCAACCAGGCATCCATCTTCAACAATCTGCCAAAATTTGTCTTGCTACGGCTACCACTTATACATTTCAACTTTAATTTTATCTGACCCATCAGTAGGTTGATCACGTACTTTTGAGAGTAAGGAGATTGCTATTAATTATTATACCTGAAAAAAGACATAAATTGGGGCATATGATCACTCCAAATATCAGCAACATTTAGCTACAATCAGTGCATGGCATACAGTGCATAAAAATAAAAAAACAGTTATCGAATAGATGGCATATACAGATCCCCAAACTCCCCCTCCTCTTTTTTTTTTTTTTTCCAATTGAATATAATAAAAGCAAGATTAGTCAAGGAAAAAAGAGAAGCCACAAAAAACACATTAGGAATGAGTGAAAGTTGTAGATGCACATATATAAAAGATAAAAGGAAATTATGACACTATAACAAATTAACACTAATCCACTGGAAAACCTAGATAAAATGAATACACTTCCTGAAATACAAATGATTAAATTTGACCTAAGGTGGAATAGAAAACCTGAAAAAATCAATCATTGTTTTAAAAAAAACATTTCTGAGGGGCACCTAAGTGTCACAGTCTGTTAAACATCCAACTCTTAGTTTCAGCTTAGATCATGATCTCAGGTCATTGGGTAGAGCCTTGGGTCAGGCTCCACACTCAGTAAGGAGTCTGCTTTAGACTCTCTCACCCTTTGTCTCTCCCACTGCTTGCTTTTTCTCTCTCTCAAATAAATAAATCTTCAAAAGAAATTAAAAATAAATAAACAAATATTTCTCAGCTGTGCTATGGGGAATAAAGAAAGTGACCTGCATACTTGCTGGGGGCCAATGTAACAGATCAGTAAGAAACTCCTACGGAAAAGTGGGAAAATTACATAGCGGAAAGAATTTTTTGAAATCAAAGAAACCAGGTTCAGTTTCATATTTCCTGATTTCAAACTATATTTTAAAGCTACAGTAATCAAAATAGTATAATACTGGCATGAAAAGAGGCACATAGATCAACAGAATAAAGAACCCAGAAATAAACTCACGCATAGAGTAAGGTCAATTAATTAACAACAAAGGATCCAAGAATATACAATAAGAAATGGGATAGTTCTTCAACAAATGGTATTGCAAAAACAACCTCAGGCAAAGGATGAAACTGAACCCCTATCTTACACAATATGCAAAATGCAACTCAAAATGAATTAAGGACTTAAAGTTAAGATCTGAAACCATAAAACTCATAGAAGAAAACATCAGTGGTAAGCTCCTTGACATTGATCTTGGCAAAGAGCTTTGGAATTGACACCAAAAGCAAAGGTAACAAAAGTGAAAATAAACAAACATCAAACACTACATCAAACTAAAAAGCTTCTGTTCAGCAAAAGAAACCATCCAAAAAAAAGGTCTATTTGCAAATGATATATATGATAAAGTGTTAATATCCAAAATATATAAAGAACTCACACAACTCAATAGCAAAAACAAACAATTTGATTTAAAAATAGGCAGAGGTAAAATAGGTATAAAATGGGTATTTTTCCAAAGAAGATATACAAAAGGCCAACAGATACTTGAAAAGGTGCACAACATCACTAATCATTGGGGGAAAGCAAATTAAAAGTACAAGAAATCACCTCACACCTATTAGAACGGCTCTTCTCAAAAAGAAAAGAGGTAACAAGTATTAGCAAGGATATGGGGGGAAAGGAATCCTTTAGCACCATGGGTGAGAATGCAAATTGGTGCAGTTACTATGAATAACAACATGGAGATCCCTCAAAAAATTAAAAATAGAAGCACCATTTGATCCAGCAATCCTATTTCTGGGTATATATCCAAGGAAACAAAAATAGGATATCTAAGAGATACCTGCATTTTCATGCTCATTACAGAATTATTCACAATTGCAAAGATATGAAAACAACCTAAGCATTCATCAACAGATGAATGGATAAAGAAGATGTGGGATATATATATATACAAGGGAGAATTACTCAGCCATTAGAAAGAAGGAAATCCTGCCATTTGCAGCAACATGGATGGCATAATGCTAAGTGAATTAAGTTAGACAGAGAAAGACAAATACCACATGGCATCACTTGGGTGTGGAATCTAAAGAGAAAGCCAAACTCATAGGAACAGAAAATAGAAAAGTGGTTGCCAGGACTGGGGCTCTTGGGGGTGGAGAGAATAAGGAGAGTCTGATAAAAGGGTACCAACTTTTAGCTATATAATGAATAAGGTTCTTGGGTGCCTGGCTAGCTCAGTTGGTAGAGCATACAACTCTTGATCTCAGGGTAATGAGTTCAAGCCCCATGTTGGGTGTAAAGGATTACTTAAAAATAAAATCTATAAATAAGTAAATAAGTAAGTAAATAAAATGAGTACAGATCTAATGTATAACATTGACTATAGTTGGTAACACTGTATTTTATTATGAAAATTTGCTGAGAGTAGAACTTAAGTGTTCTCACCAAATGTATTTATGTGATTATAAAGTATATACGTAACATTACGATCTATATTACATATATACTACATGTAAAAATATATGAGGTGACAGATGTGTTAATTAACTAGATGGGAGAAATCCTTTTACAATGTATACACGTGTATCAAATCATCACAAGGTACTCTTTAAATATCTTACAATTTTATGTCAAGTAAAACTTAATAAATCTGAAACAGAGAGAAAGAGAGCAGGTTCAAATACTGTCTCAGCCTCTTCCCAACTGTGTAACCTTGATACAACAGCTATCTTTGTAGATGATACCCATCCAAGACAGCCTTCAATGTCATGACATTATCCTACTACCTCAGGCTGATGTGACTAGTCTCCTCACGGAGAAAGCATTAGGAAAAGATGATCCAAGAGGTCATAGTTTCATCAATGTGTATTTCTTCAATTGTATTTGCACTTGTTTTGTGTTTTGAGGCTCCTATTTTGTTGAGCTCTGCTCCTAAATTCTTCACCCCATAGGCAGATTTTAATCAAAATTTACAGTGGATTAGGGACATAGCATTGCAAAGCATTCCTATCATTCCAAAGCAATTTCAGCTCCCCTAATCTCACTTCTGATCTAATACCCCCTTAGGACAATGTAAGCAGTAAAACAAGGTAAAATTAGAATATTCCTCCCTCTAGCTATCTCCCTAAATGTTGCCCATGATGCTTTTCCTTGTCAAGGCACCATTGCTTGTCTATACCAAGTACCCTCCTGTTTCCCTAAGAATCCTCCCATAGATGAATATATGCTGATATGGAAACATCAAAGCCAATATTCCAATGGTTTCAGAACCTGTCCCTGTTTTCAACCATTAGCTCAAAAAAGAAAGCAATGTGGATCAAGAACTTATAATGAGATAGACCTATCAGGAATCTTTAAAAGGGTTGGGAGTTACTTAGAAAGCATATGAGGATTGTTAGTGAGAAAATAAAATGGTGCAACTTCCTTGGAATGGAAGGCAGTTTGATATTTGTCATCATTTGCCAGCTGTGTGATGCTGAGTTTTATTTTCCTTCCTGGCAAAATGGAACTCTTAATACCTGCCTCCTAGTTTTGTTTCAAAGATTAAATGTGATAGAGGGTCTTATATGTAGTTTGTACTTAACAAGTATTACCTTCTACCTTAATCAGCTTGGGCTGCCATAACAAAATACCAAAGACTGGGCAGCTTAAACAACAGAAATGTATTTCTCATGGTTTTGGAGGTTGGAAGTCCAAGATCAAGGTGCCAGGAAGATAATTTATTCTAAGTCTTTTTGTCTTGGGAAGGAGGGAGGGAGGAAGATGGCAGGGGTGGCTAAGCGATATAGATTGAGGGGAGGAGGAAGAGATGGAGGGGGAGAGAGAGGAAGGGGGAAAGAGATGACTCTGTGGTGTCTCTTTTTTAAGAGCACTAGTCTCACCATGAGGACCCCACCCTCAAGATCTCATCCAACCTTAAATACCTCCAAAAGGCCCCACCTTTAAATAATCATCCCTTTGGAGGTTAAGGCTTCAACAAATGAATTTGGAGGGGACACAAACATTTCAACCATAGCATCACCAGGGAAGGAGAACTTCAAGAAAGGGAAAGATATTCGCTCAGACTTTGGATTCTATTGAAACAGATGTTAAGAAATTTATTCCAGGATTTCAGGTTTAAGTTGATATTTCATTTTTAAGTTGGAAAATATATTCTAGGGTTTTCTGTTTATGCCCTAAAGCAAGAACACTATCATCCTACCAAGCACATAGCAGGTTTATTATTCCTCTTAGAAGGTATGGGAAAGAAATATCCCCTCTGATCCATATCAGAGACAAGAAAAAGTTCAGGGATGGGGCCAAAAAGCCTAGTGGCCTTTGGCCACAGGATAGTTCCTATAATGCTTAACTAAAATTTATCTTAGGCTTTCTTGGCAAACTATCCAGGAGGTGGAAACACACCAGAGATCTTGCACACACCTGCCTTTATTCTGGTCTAAATTCAGTCACCTGAGTAATAATGAGAATTTTCCATTAGAATGACTTACTTTAATCCTCAAATTCTAACTTTAAACCTTGCTAGGCTAAGCAAAAGAAGCCAGACACAAAAGAGTACCTGCTGTGTTTCCATTAATATGAAGTTCTAAAACAGGCAAAACTATTATTTGATGCTAGAAATCAGGACTGTAGTTGCCTCAAGAAGGGCAGGAATTGAGTTAGAGGGGTCACCAGGGAACTTTCCAGAGTAATGGAAATATTCTATAGCTTGAGGGCTTACACATTCATCAAAACTCACCAAACTGCTCTTAAGATTTGCTCATTTCACTATAAATAACATCTCAGTTATAAAAAGTGAATATATGAATGTAGGCTCTTTCGTACCAAGTGGAATATAATTATGAGAATTATGTGCATTTTTCCTTGGAAAGATCTGTCAGAAATCTAGATTCATGTTTTTATATAGTCTTCAGTAGCAAACAGGAGTATGGATGGGACAGAAGCCACATGATCCTCAGGAATTCTCCTGCATTTCTGTAGCCATCCATAAAATAGCAGTTCTCACTGGGAAGGGAAGAACAGTGGAAATTAACGCTTTTTAATGGGGTATACTGGAGTTACCAGGCTGTTTTCTAGTATAGATATGGACTATCACCCTACTTCACCCCCAAGGATTCTCTTATGATGCTCCCCTACCTTAAGAACCAGTCCAGAATGTGCCACTCTATTAATGGGACTGTTGTACCCCTCGGGGTTGCTGGATAAAAGCCCTTGATTCTATGAGGTTGAGTCATTCAGATAGACCAACCTCTGCCTCATTTTCTTACTGCCATCTCCCAACTTCTCAGGTACTCTTCTTCATTAACTGACAGTGATAAGACCTGCATCTTTCTCTCTACCCCAGTTATTATTATAATTCTGGATGATATTAAGGTTCATCTAAATAACCATCCGAAGCACAGACTTGGACTTCCATAATTCCAGTAGCTGTCACCTCTGCTCTACTTGGCTAAATCATGCCTGGAATCTTACTAACCTCTGGAGCTGCACCAGATCCGAAATTCTGAATTCCATTATTCCATTATGGGACTTCTCATTCTTCTACCTCTCCTGTGCCTTAATTCCCATTAAACCTACTTTTTGACTGCATAGACCTCCAGTTCTTTAACCCCACAATTTTTTCCCAGTCTATGAGGAACTTCTAAAGCTCCCTTGTCAACCTAATCTGTAATAACATGATTGGTTGTCTCAATTACTCTTTGCCAGTATCTTTGATACATTTTGTTAATATACTTTCCCTGCTACAGCAATTGTACAGTAAATCTCTATCCCAAGATCAATGCAAGATTATTGCTTATATATCTCCTTATTCTTTTGTGCACATGTCCCTAATGACCCTTTTACTTGCTTTTGGTCAGAAACACCTATTGACATTACTTGCTTTTGGTCAGACTGCTCTCCAACCTCCCCAACAATTATTCCAAACATCTGCCATTATCCTCAAAACCCTCAGCTGATCACCTATGCTCCTATGTTATGGAGAAATTGAAATCATCAAGCTTACTCTACATTAGCTTCTTGTTTTTAGTCAGCAGTTTTAATGTATTCTCTAGCTCACATTCTCATTCATATCTATCGTTGGTTCTTTTCTCCAAATCTAAGAACATAAGGTAAACCTTAAAGCATCACAAAGTCATTGCCTAAACTTAACTCACCCCCTTCTGACTCCTCTGAGACTTTAGCAATCTTCTTCTTTTTGTTCAAATATCAATCTCTTTCTTCTCACTTGTTCCTTCTCTTCAGTCTATAAACATGCGCATGTCAGGCCCATAATAAAAAACAAGTCATCTGGACCCCATCATTTAGTCTAGGACTGTTTATCTTATCACCATCTTATTAAGATAGTATTTTCTTAGGATAACAATGGCTCTGATTGGTAAATCCTGTGGATATCTTAAATCCCAATGTCACTGGACCAAAGAGAAACATTAACTGACTGCCCTAAAATAAACATTCTAAAACCATAAGAGCTAATAAACAAGGTTAGCAAGGTTGCAGGACACAAGGTCAACATAAAAAAATCAATTAGTTTAAAGATATCACCTTACACCTGTCACAATGGCTAAAATAAAAAAGACAAGAAATAATAAGTGTTGGTGAGGATGTGCAGAAAAAGTAACCCTTGAGCACTGTTGGTAGGAATGTAAATTGGTACAGCCACTGCAGAAAACAATGTGGATGCGCCTCAAAAAATTAAAAATAAAAATACCATGTGATCCAATATTTCCATTACAGAATACTTACCAAAGAAAATGAAAACACTAATTTAAAAAGATATATGCACCCCTATTTTATTGTAGCATTACTTACAATAGTCAAGATATGGAAGCAACCTAAGTGTCCATCAATAGATAAACAGATAAAGAAGATGTGGCACACGTACACATACATATATACACATAAGCAATGGACTATTACACAACCATAAAAAAGAAAGATATCTTGCCATTAGAGACAACATAGATTGACCTAGAGGATAGTATGCTAAGTGAAATAAGTCAGAGAGAGAAAGACAAATACCATATTATTTCACTCGCATGTGGAATCTAAAAAACAAAGCAAACGAATAAACAAAAAGACAGAATCAGACTTATAAATACAGAAAACTGATGATCCCCAGAGGCAAGGGGTGGGTGGATGGGCAAAACAGGTGAAGGGACTGGAAAATACTAACTTACAGTTATGGAATGAATAAGTAATGGAAATAAATGTCACAGCACAGGAAAAATATTCAGTGATATTATAATAGCATTGTATGGTTGACAGATGGTAGCTACACTGTGGTGAGCATGATATAATGTTTAGAGATGTTGAATCACTATGTTGTACCCCTAAAATAATGTAACATTGGGTATCAACTATACTCAAATGAAACAATTGAAATAAAAAAATAATTATTTCATTTCTGTACAGGAACAATGCATAATCTAAAAATGAAATCTAGAAAACAATCCCACAGAGTAGAATTAAAAGAATAAAATAATTAGGAATATATTCAACAAAGTATAGTATTTGTACACTTAAAATTATAAAACATTATTGAAAGAAATTAAAGAAGACTTAAATAAGTGGAAAGACACCTGATATTTAAGAACTAGAAGATAGCATTTTTTTTAAAAGATTTTATTTATTTATTTGAGAGAGAGAGACAGAGAGAATGAGGTAGGATGGTTAGAGGGAGAAGCAGACTTCCTGCTGAGCAGGGAGCCCGATGCAGGTCTTGATCCCAGGACTCCAGGATCATGACCTAAGCCAAAGGCAGTCACTTAACCAACTGAGACACCCAGGTACCCTTAGAAGACAGTATTATTAAGATAGCAAAACTCCCCAAATTTATCTAAAGACTCAATGCAGTCCATTTCAAAACCCCAGATGGCTTCCTTCTAAAATGACAAGATGACCCTAAAATTTATAAATGCAAGGAAAGCAGAATAACCAAAACAAACAAAAAAGAATAGTGGATTTGAAGGACTTAACACTTCTCCATTTCGAAACTTACTACAAAGCTACTGTAAATAAGACAGAGTTGTACTGGCATAAGAGTAGACATACAGATAGAGTAGAATTGAAAGTTCAGAAATAAATTCTCACATTTATGGTCAAATGACTTTTGACAAGGATGCCAAAAGATTCAATGGAGAAAGAATAATCTTTTCAAGAAATGGTGCTGGTATAACTGCATATGCAAATGCAAAAAAAATGAAATTGAAACTTCTGGTTTCAGCCCTACTTACAGACAGCTTGGAAATCAGTCACAATCTTAAGTGAAAAAACTGAACAAACTAAAAATTAATCACCTTTATTGGATTCATAAGGGAGCTGAGGTTGTGGGGCTAGCCACCCCAAAATCCGGACAAAGAATGGAATCCAGGGACACCTCCATGGCTCAGTCAGTTAAATATTCCACTCTTGATCTCAGCTCAGGTCTTCTCTCAGGATCATGAGCTCAAGCCCTGGGTTGATCGGCACACTGGACACAGAGCCTACTTAAAAATAAGTAAATAAATAAAATAAAGAATGGAATCCAGAGAGTCTCTGAGATCTGCTTATGTGAAGCACTAAAGCCATGCATCATTGGTAAGAACATTTTTGTGATAATTTCAACAAATTGCCGGAGCTGAGTGTGGACTACTATGAGCTCTTAGGGCGTCTCTCTTATTTTCACGGGCTTTACTTCTCAAAACCCCACCAGGTTCTCATGGTGAAGAGCCAAGAAAGGTAACCTCATAGCTCTGACACGTGATGAAGAAATGTTCTCTCTCTCTCTCTCTCTCTTTTTTTTTTAATAAACCCAGAATTTCTTCCACAACAAAGTTCTACTCTCCAGTAAGATTTTACCAGAGTCTTACTCTATCTGGGAAAAGTATACTTCCTTGATTCTAGTTCCGTCTACCTTTCTGTCTTACTTAAGTGTTTGGGGGATTCTAAGAAACACTTGTGAAGGTCACATCCCAGGGACCCAGGCACACTAAAACACTAAGGTTTAACGATACAGTTACAGAACACTACCCCTTCCCAAAACCTCACCACCACAACCACAGACTCTGTCTAAGGAAGAGAAATCCCAGGACAACAGGGGAGACAAAAACAAAGACACAACAGAAATGTGAAGCCTCTGGCACCTACAGCTACAGAAAACATTAAACACAGCCCAACTCCTAGTAGACCCACTTGGCTTCATTTATTTTAATCATTCATAAATTTACTCACTCTACCATAAACTCTCTTACTGAACATGTGATTGGTTACATGGCAAAACATGCCTAACCTCTCTAATACTTTTCACACTATGTAAATGACTATTACCATATCATTTAAATCTCTGCCTATCTTATCCCCCCAATTTTAGTTGAAGTCCATTAAGGACAACACCTGTGTTTTACATTTCTGTACCTTCTGTGGGTAGCCTAACTCAGTGCTGAGTGAGTAAGTGCATGGTTAAATGAATGAATGACTCAGCCTAAGATTGCCTTTGGAATGATAAGGAGGTCCTTTGGGGAGATACTGCAATTCTGATTATTATTGCTCTGATAGAACTTTCTTGGTCCTGGACATCGCCTGCCAGGGTAAGAGTGTGGCACAGTCGGGAATGGTCTAGAATCTGGAATTCTGGTTTTTAGACCTGAATGTGCCAGTAGGTAGCTATGTGGCCTTGGAGAGCTCAACTCTAGGCTTTTTGCAAATCTGTAAAATAAACATTCCTTTCAGTTCTATCATTCCAAGATTCTTGAAGCCACTGGTCCTTATTAAAATGAAAAGAATAAAAAAATAAACTCTGAATATAGAATATGAATTATCTCTTTTCTTATATCCTCTAATAGCTAGGACTTATTAAATGCCTGCTATTTTCACACACAGTTTTCACCGCATTACCTTTATTAACTTATTTATTCCTATGAAATAAAACTATTTTCTCCCTCTTTCACATGTGAGGCACAGAAAGATAATGTGACTTACATAGCTGGTAGCAGAAGTAAATTCAGATCCAAGCAGTCTGGCTCCAGTAGCTGTGCTCTTGATTCTAATGCTTCTCCCAGGCCCAAGGGTAGCACCAGTCTCCTGCCCTTAGAACCACTGGCTTTGTCCATCACCATACAGTTCATTTGAAAGACTAACGTCTTGCATCTCTGGAAAGTGATCATTCAGAATGATGCTGTGAGAGAACACCATTCCCAGAAGAGGAAATACATTTGTTAATGCTCTCATTTGGGGCAAGGGACTTTGTTTTATTTGATATTACCTCTCCTGGATTGGGAAATCAACTTGTGGAGAGGCTTTTGACCTGACTTTTGGACAGAATGCTGTTCTTTTCCCAAAACTGTATCAAACACGGGGTTGAAAGGTGAGTCCTTTCATTGCAACATCTATCTTCCTCCTGCTGAGAGGGTTCTGTTTGATTCAATGTCAGAGAAGCCTTCCTCTCTCTGTTCTTCCACAAGAACTGGATTTAGGAAGCTACGATGACACCTCTTTCTCCCATTTCTCAGCTCAGCTCAGAATTTTATCAGCTGTAAGAGACTTATTGAGATGCTTAAACTGCCTTTTTAAACAGGCTCAGGAAGAATAAGTAAACAGGAACTTTTCATCACATGAAACATGTACTTTGAATCTAACAAAGTATACAGAGTAACAGGTAAGATAAAGGTAATTCCAGAACTAACAAAGATCGAAGTCAACATTTGGTGTTGCTGGGCCTTCTTCCTGTTGTTCCAACCACATACTCCCCCCTCATTCCTCTTTCCAGTTCTTCCCTTTTCTCCCCTCAATTCATCTCCCTACCTGTCTCTTCTTTTCCAAGTACCCAGAGGACTGTGTTATTGTCATATTTCCCCCTCCTAGGACATTGAGGAAAAGAGAGTCCTATAGGTGCATATAAAAAACCCTAGATACCTACATACGGATAGCATATATTTACACTTCGAGTTTCTTCATCCATATAATCATTCATACATGCATTCAACAGATGATGATTCAGTGCCTGCTCAGTCTAAACTCTCTTACCCCACCTCCTCATACACATGAGTATATACCTTAGGACAGACGTATATGTTTCCCCAAGGACATTGGATTTAGCTGGAGAGGCCCAAGGTAGCAGAAATTGGGGCATATTCTCAATAGTTTGCCACTGATCATGGACTCAGGGTTTGATAGAAGCCAGGTATATTTCCAAGATGATAGCCTTGGAAAACCAGCTGTTTGGGAAAACGAGTAAAAGCAAAGATCTTCTTCTTTGGTGCTTTTAATGTCTCTCTGGAACTTTCTTTTGGAAATCTGGGAAAAGCTGAAAGACAGGGAGGAACCAAATAGTGTTCCTCTGTCAGTACTTATCTGTTCATTGAAGAAGCCCTGCAAGCTTGGGAAACTTTTCCATCGCCACCCCATTGACCAATGGCCCGTAGATTATTACAGCCATGAGATTATACATGAAGTATAATCATACCTCATAAGAGATACGGCTTTGGACCAACTCTATTATACCCCTCTGTTTATCAGATTGAGCACCTTCCTGAGCATCCAGCCAGATGCTAGGTGCATTTCTGGTCTGCTGGGTATTTACAACTAAGTTGGGAAAGCTAGACAGACACAAATCATATAATGGATGTAACATGATAAAGTAGAAATGACCCTTGATTTGGAATCTTAAGTCTGGATATGGCTTTTAACTTCACCACTTGTTAGCTGTGAAATACAGTTAAATCCACTTCAGAATTGTTTTAAGTATTTGCTTTGGATGTTATATAAACTGTGGAGGAAAAAAGAATTATTTTTAAGATTTTTAGAGAAGAATGCAAAGCAGGGTAGCTCTCCTTGTCAAGCTCACTACAATCTCACGTGGTAAGTCTGTGTTTTGCAAACAAAAAGTGGCCACCCATTGGCGGATCATGAAATCAATTCAATGGGTGGTGACCAGCAATTTTTTTTTTTAGCAAAATGGAACAGAACAGAAAATATCAGAGTGCATCGCATGATATACTAAGGGTAAGTTTTGTTTCAGGTCACTTTTGTCTCTATTACTTATATTTGTGTTTATTGTATTGTGATGGGAAAAGAATTTCTTAGTATGGGTTACTTTCAAAAAGTTTGCAAAATGCTGAGAAGATTCCATGCCCTCTCCACGCCAATGTTCATAAAATTATTTGGATTCAGCGTTACCTCTCTAATAACCAATAGTGGGATTTCTAACTCACTCAATCCAATAATTCTTGATTTCTGTACTTTCTCCACCCCATGGAGCAGTATCTACAGACATCCTGTGCTCAAGGATCCAACTAGGGAAAGAGAATGACCAGAAACAACTGGAGACTATTGAGAATATTTAAATGCCACATGGGTAATAATTCTTCTTCAGTAATAGGAGGTCACAGAAGAGAAGTGGAGCTGAGATATTAGAGGAGCTTTCCAAGAGATCCATTGAAAGCAAACCCTAGAGAAAGAGTAAGATTTGGCTCAAAGAACAACAAAAGAAAAGGAACAACAAAAGAGTAGAGGACAGAGCCTGAGACAAGTCAGGGAGACCACAGTCTGTCTAAAGATTCTGCCTGAGGGGCACCTGGGTGGCTCAGTGGGTTAAAGCCTCTGTCTTCGGCTCAGGTCATGATCACAGGGTCCTGGGATCAAGCCCCACATCAGGCTCTCTGCTCAGCAGGGAGCCTGCTTCCTCCTCTCTCTCTCTGCCTGCCTCTCTGCCTACTTGTGATCTCTGCCTGTCAAATAAACAAATAAAATCTTAAAAAAAAAAAAAAAAAAAGTCTGCCTGAGCTACCTTGCAGAGCCGTTCTCCCCATCGTGAGTCCTTGTTTGCCTGGTTGACCCCAACTACCAGCTCTCAACAAGCATAGCCTGGATCTCCTCTCCCTTGGATCATCGTCCCTTAGCTCTGACCCTGGCCAGTCACTACATGGAGTAACTATAAGCCAGAACAGAATAAGACACAGGCAGTACAATAATCTGTAGTTGCAGACTTAACCACATTCGTGTTCGTGATATGCTGTGATTGAACTGAAACTTTGCCACTGAGGCATTCTCATGGAAACCTGATCTCTGCACTGATGAGCTATCAGTGACACACCCTGCCTTCAGGGCTTAGTGTGGCTCTGTTGTGAAGGACTGTCAAGGCATTGGTGGGTTTCTGGGACGATGCTAAAGGCTCTGGATCAGAAAAAGTCAAGTCACAGGTCACGTGTGCCTTAGAAATTCTAGCCTCAAAATATCTCTCAAAGTATGGTTTGGGTCCATAGCTTTGGGACCTCCTTCTGCATCTCCCTATCACACACACACACAAAGCAGTCATAATCCTCTCCTCACCCTGAAAAGGACTGTGATTCTAAAACTGGAGCATGGAATAAATTTGAAGCCATCTCCTGTATTCTTTCCATAGCACAAATTCCCTGTCGAGATAATTGGTTCTGGACCTATGCCTCAGTGCACTGCTTCTCTGACTCATTTCAGAGATTTCCTGGTGACACAGCAATAGTTAATTGTACTATTTATTGGAGGACAATGATATTCTAATAACGAATATCAGCGAAGAGCCAAAAACAGGATCAGCCTGACAGCAGTGACCTTACTCAAGACTTGTCCAGTTGGTCATGTTGGGCTTGCACTGCATTTGGTTGTCACCCACACTAGCACTCACCACTGCTATGCAGCCATCCCAGTCTTCCCAGAATCCTTCTCTCCTGAACAGACAAGAGGCAGTGGTGGGAGAGTGCTGGACCTCACACACAAGAGCACTGAGTTCCTAGGAGGCTTTCCACTGATACTCTGCAGCTCCCTGTGGATAAAAGCACCAACCCCAACCCCTAGTAAATTATTGATTCCCAAAGTACCTGAAAATCTACTCCAGGCCATTCAGTGCACTAGAAAGTTTAGAGGTACAGAGAATTAAGTATGAACCTAATCTTCTAGTTGTCATGTCTTAACACGATACTTATATCTTGACCAAGGAGTTGTTGGAGGTGTGTGGATGGGTTTCAGGGGTTTCATTTATGTGCAAAATTTGTTGGATGTTTCTAGGTTTTTACAGTAAGAAGATACTAGCTCTTATCAGCAAAGGGCTCTGGGTCCCCCCAAATTTTTCTAAATGATTAGCTTTCTCAACTGTAGTTGTTATATATTCTTTTTCTTTTTTTAAGATTTTATTTATTTATTTGACAGATAGAGGTCACAAGTAGGCAGAGAGGCAGGCAGAGAGAGAAGGGGAAGCAGGCTGCCTGCTGAGCAGAGAGCCAGATGCGGGGCTCCAACCCAGGACCCTGGGATCATGACCAGCTGAAGGCAGAGGCTTTAACCCACTGAGCCACCCAGGCGCCCCTGTAGTTGTTATATGTTCTTATATTAATAACAGAAGTCCTGTAACTCTGGACAAAAAGCAGGGGAGGGTGCTTTTGAGTAACAGGAGTTGGCTTCTATCTGGTTTCCTGATCCAACATCTACTTGTTAAGTTTGGTAAGTTATCAGACTCTAGCAATGGGGTAGCACTGTCCCCATGGACATATGGATCCTGCGGAAGATTAATTAGAAGTTCTTTGACCAAATCTAAGGGCTGACCCTTATTTTCTGTAAATAGTGTATCATATGTCACCAATCCCTGCAATAATTATGCAAGCATGTTCAAAACAAGTAAGCCGAAGGTAATCAATTTGTTGTGCAAAATAGCCATTCCCATTATTTCTTGTCATTAATGTGAAGAGTATGGACTGCCCCATGGTGGACTCTGGCACTAAGATTGCTGCTGTTGAAATATGGAGAAATTTGAGTTTCCAGAGTCCCATTTGGCTGTAATTTGATGGCATTGTGTATATATAATCTGATTTTTTAAAATTTGAATCTAAGCAAATCTAAAATTTATTCTTTGAAACTGGATATTTCTTTTTGCTTTTGTTGTGGGAGAGACATTTTCTCCTTTATTTTTATTTTTTTCTTCATTGCTGAGGATAAGGGGAAAGTTTACTTATAGGAAATGTCCTTTAAATTACTAAATAACTTTTAAACAATTGTATAAGCTAAATCCAGGTGTTTTAATCAGAAGATTAACCATGGCCTAATTTCACAGCTGTAGTTTTCTTGAGTTCAAAGAAGGTTAATTCCATACCTAAATTGGGATGCTTCTCTCTCTTTGTAGGAAAATACCTAATTATTTAGAGTAATAAGTTTCTTACAGATAATTAATACTAGCAAAATTAATTCATTCTTTTTTTAAAGCATTGGTCTGACAATAAGTGAAAAACTTAGGCTGAAGAAAGCATAAGTTGTCCTCTATTTATTTTTTCCAATATTCTAAATCAATAACTCTCTTTACCATAACTGGGTCATTACTGATAGAATAATAAAGAGTAGGAAAAGTTAACAGTTAACTACACTATATGACTTCATTTATATAAAATTGATTTTGGAGAGCTGGATAAAAGTTGTATAAAATAAGTTCTGGTTGGCTGCTGAAATAATAGAAAATAGTATCAGGCAGCTTTATTACCAGAAAAAAAATCTAACATGATAATGTAAAAATACCCACTTATTTTTGATGCTGCATCTCAAATATATATTTAGATGATAATGGGAAATCTGATTAAAGTTGGTCCAGTGACACTTTTCAGATAGCTGAGAAATGAGAAATATATTTTCCCCTTCACAGCTTTATGTTTCATGGGTATGAATTGATAGGCTCCTTTGCTAAAGAAGTAAGCAATAGTCATTGTACTAGGATGTTTCTATTTCCAATTCTAAACTACTCTTTTTTTCCCCAAATTCCAAAGAATATTACTAGAATGAAAATTATGTCTCATTACTGAAATCATAAGAATGAATTAAAAAGTGAACTCTATGCTTTTGCTCAAGGTAGAACAATACTTTATTAAATATACAGCCAGAAGGAATTCCTCATAGCACAAAGGAAGAACATTCTCCGTGTCAAGTCTGACCAGACAGATAGTAGAAACTACTAAAAACCATCTACTGCTACTAAAAACCATTAAGGTAATATGGATTTTTTCCTTCTTTATTCAGTTAATTTTTTTCAGAGTTGTGAATGAAGTGTGTGTACAAACAGAACTTAGAAAAAGTGAACTGCAAATAATTCTGCAATCGAAATTATTTCTGTTGATCTTCAGTGTTTAAAAAAGATTTATTTATTTATTTTTATTTATTTGAGAGAGAAAGAGCAAGTGGAGGATGGGGTGGAAGGAGTGAGAGGGAAAGAATCTCAAGCAGACTCCACACTGAGTTTGGAGTCCAACGAGGGGCTCAATGTCATCACCTTGAGATCATGACCTGAGCCGAAATCAAGAATCAGATGCTTAACTGACTAAGGCAAGCAGGAACCCTTCCTTATTGATCTTTTAAAACGCATGCCTACTTCCTTAAAGTGTCCAACGTCCTTTCCAAATCCAACTGCACCTCCAGAAGCATTCCTGTTAACACTTTACTTAATTCAAAAGATGATCTTTCCATGAAACAATGAAAACTACCTTGGAGGAAAAACCATCTTATTCGTCGCACAACTGAGACTTGGAAAGGAGACCAATTGTGAATGTTAGTTGAGAAATAGTAAGTTATGAATCTCCATCAATCAAGACATGTGACTGAATATTGACCACCAAACAGGAAGATAACTCCTTCCCATACTCAAGATGCAGAAGATGGAAGAGATCTGTTCAACAAATTCATTCCTTTATTCATTCACTGAACAAACACATCATGTCGAGATGGTTGTGGAATGCACAGATGCCAAGGGGATTTCCCAGAGCCCTTCCAGTCTCCAGGAAAGTTTATTTATTTCACCTCACAGTCTCATCAAAGCTCTGAAGAGCTTTATCAGCTATAACTGGGCAGAGGGGTCCACCTCTGTGTTTTCTCAGTCAATAAAAATCTGTTGAACATTTGCTATGTTCCAGGTACTTTGTGTGACTCACAGGTCTACAAACTTTTTCTACCATTCATGCCTTCTTGCATCAAAAAGTATATATAAGATACACACTAGAACATACATGCTTCTGGATGCTTGATTACCATGAGGCTCACTTGCAGCAACTGGTGTCCACTCGTTGTCTCCCTTAACATAAGAGTAAATTCCGAGCAAGGTTATCACTCTCCTCTGCACCTTCCAGGCCACACCATCACCATTTTACCCTTCACCACGCTTTAAAAACTATATTCTATTTATTTATTAATGGATAATACTTAAACCTGATATAAAATATATACTTATACATGTATGGGTTCCTATTGGTTCAGTTTCTCTGAAGAACTCTGACAAATAAAAAGGGCACATGCATATTTAAGCATACATTTGTATGTTGCAGCTGCCTTGTACATGTGTACATAGTTTTACACAGATAACACACTATGACCATTCTTTTGATCTGCTTTTCAAATAACAGTCTGTTTTGGAGACTGTTCTATATTGGTGCACATGTAGAACTGCACAGTTTCCCATAGTATATTTGTTTAGTAATTTCTTTTTAAGATTTTATTTACTCGTGTGTGTGTGTGTGTGACAGAGAGAGAGCATGAAGGGAAGGAGCAGAAGGAGAGGGACAAGCAGACTACGTTGAACACAGTGCCCAACATGGGGCTTGAACTCACGGCCCTGAGAGCATGACCTAAGCCAAAACCAAGAGTCGGATGCTTAACCAACTGAGCCACCAGGGGCCCCTGTTCAGTGAGTTGTTGACTTAATCTCCTACAGATGGACATTTAATGTTTCTAAACTTTGCTATAATAAACAATGTTGTGGGAATATCTTGGTACACATGTCATTTTATAGATGTAGGTATATTACATACACCTACAGATACATATTGTGTCTCAGGAAACAAACAGGGTTGTTGGGGACAGGGGATATGTTGGTTGGGTTATGGACATTGGGGAGGGTATGTGCTCTGGTGAGTGCTGTTAATTGTGTAAGACTGATGAATCACAGACCTGTACCCCTGAAGCAAATAATACATTATATGCTAATAAAAATAAAATAAAATAAGGATTTACAGGTAGAATTTCTGGGTCTCAAGTTATGTACATCTTATATTTTGTTTCATCTTGCCATATTGTCCTCCATGGAACTTGGACAGATTTACAACTCCCCCATCAATAACGACATAATGTGTTTTCCAAATTGTTTTATCTTTGTTAGCCTGACAGGTGAAAACATGAATCTTAATGTAATTATGATTACATTTTTCTTATTATAAGAAAGAGCATCTTCTTACATGTTTAAGAATTATATCCTTTTCCATGAACTATTTATATACTTTTCCATATTTCTGTTGGTGTGGAAAGAATAGCTTTTTGTAATAGTCATTACTGTGTGTTTAGGAAGTAGTCTCAAGATACATAAATGTTTTAATGTTAAACTGGAAGTTGACAGCTGTCACTTAGACAAATTATCATTAAAATTTCAAAGATAGGGACCCCGATGAGGCATATGGAGTGCAAGTACTATCAGGTGGTAATCTATGTCTTATGCTATAACTATAATATGAAGGTAAAAATATCAGTCAAACTGTTCCAAGGCAGTAATTTCTGTCCTCCTTAGAACTCTCACAGTTAAATCTATTAAAGAATATTCTAAGGTTAAATAATTCGTAATTAGAATTCATGGTTTTGTGAATTGTTATGTAGGGGAATACTTTCTCAAGTTTCAATTTCATGAAAGAGTAAATAATCATTGAAGACAAAAGCATCTAGTTTTCTCCTAATCCTGTCAGTTGTTCCAACGCTCCTTAAAGCTGTGATTCTCCCAGACATAGCCATTAAAAAAAAAAAGAAGAAGAAGAAGAAAGAAAGAAAAACTTACTTTGGGTAAGTCTCTTAGTTTCTAAGGATCTTCTTATCTCACTCCAAAGTCTAGGGAATGACTAAATAATCCAAAATTCGATGATACCTTATTTTCTCTCTTCTTAACCTTTGTGATTCTACATTATTTTACAAAAGAAAAAAACCCATAAAATCATAAATTCCAATTCTAAATTCTTTAACATAAGATTATTCTCCAAAGGACTTATCTGTGAGGATTCACTTTCCATCCCTGACTGGAGACTAGAGCTGTAGGCAGCCCTATCTATTCCTGCCCATGGTGTCCAGGAGGTTCTATGGCAACCCACCTTTTAGGCCAACCATGAAGACTTTAATTGCATTGAAACTCTATAATGATACATATGATAATTTTATAAGCAGGAAAAGAATTGTTTCTCATAAATATGAAAAGAAAGGACAGCTTCCCTGAAAAATAATTTAAGAGTTTCCAGATTTCTACAGAAACTCCACTGAAAACATAAAGACACCAGACAGAAGCTCAAATAGATATTTATAAAACTGAGAAGTTAGTGTTTCTACTTCAAAAAAAAAATCAACCTAGTAAAGAAAATATCATGGACATATTTAATACAAGACAAGTATCACCAAAAAAATGTCAACTGGCCATTTAGCTGAAATCCAAAAGAACTACTTGCAAAATTCCTCATAGAATTGGGGCTTTCATCATAGCAGTTAACCTCCCTCCCCCACCTCCTGTGACCCCAGCAGTGGATGCACCCCTCTTAAGGCAATTACAGTAGGTCTTATAGTTTGGCTGTTCTTACAGGTCTTACTTCCTCTCTAAGAGTGTAATCTAGCAGAAAAGAAGCCCTTTTTATTCACCTTGGGAAAATGTCTGATGTAGACCTATGTGTGCACATCAGATCACAGACATTGGAAGAAGGAAGGGAGCTAAATTGAAAAGATGTATTGACAGAACAGATAATAACAAATACTTACAGACTATTTGTCATGCACCACAGCTGAGCCAAGTACTTTATCTGCGTTAACCCATTTAATACTCACAAAACCTTACCAGGTAGGAACATCTATTATGATTCCCTTTTTACAGATAGGGAAGCAGAAGGGACAAGAGACTAAATATTGCCCCATATCACATAGCCAGTAAGAACAGCTGCAGTGTAAACCCAGGCTTTTGGCTTCTGGAGTATTTGTTCTTAACCTCTCCGCTGGTCCACTTCCTAAAAAGCAAAGATACATGAGGAGAGGAAGCTCTAGTATCCAGCTCTGAAAAAAAAATGGTGGGTTTCTGAGTCTGCCCGTGATCAGCTTACTCTACAACAAGAATAAAAGTTCCTTAAAAAAAAAAAAAAAAAAGTAAGTCCAGCCTGTGGAAATTCTGTCTTCCTCCTTAGTCCATAGGTTACCTTGAACCAAGTTTAGCTAACCAAATGAATTAACCAAATATATATAAAATCTTTAGAAAGGGAAGTTATAAATCCTCCAGCATATCATCATCAGCCTATACACACTAATTTCATACATAATGAAAACATCTAAGTCTCTTAACTGGACTTATATCTTATTTTACTAATTGATTGATTGACTGATTGATAGGAGGAAGCCTAGTCTTTTTGTTTTTTGAGCCCCAGCTTCATTTATAGTCAAGTACTTCAACATCCCACTGTCGGCAATTCATAGAACCAACACACAAAATAACCAAAGATGTAAAAGAATAGCACCATCAACCAATACCATCTAATGGACATTTATAGAAAACTACACCCAACTCAGTGAGATCATTTTTTTTTCTTCAAGTAATGATGAAATATTCAACAATATAGACCCCACTCTGGGTCATAAATAAACTGCAACAAATTTAAAATAAATTCTCCGACTATAATGGAATCAAACTATGGTTGGGTTCAGTCAAACTACTCAGCCAAGCAATATAATGCTATTTTTGCCTTATTTTGATATCATTTTTATGAAATAAAATATTATCATACTTTTCTTCATAGGCTGATTGATATCAAAATTGTCACCTTTTAAATCTCCTACATAGCCAGAAATATTTCTTCCAGCATTTCTTTGAAAAAGCCTGATATTTCACATAAATGATCCTTTTTTAATTTATAAATTTTGCACTTAATCTTTTCTTTCCAGAGACACCTTTATTTCTCTGTTTCCCACCAAAAGCATCCAGAATGTTAAGCATTAATCTGCCCTTCCAGATTAGGCAAAGGTCACTGGCTGCATTGTCTCTGGAGCTAAGTGAATTGCTGGCATGGACATAGAAGGGAGTTCATTGCTCTCTGGGAGCCTGCCCAAAGATGGGTTTAATCCCCAGAGATGAGTTTACTCTACTAGAAGAAAATTAGCACCTGGAGAGCAAAAGTCAACAAGTTTTATCATTCTTCTTCTTTGGTTATTTTGCTATTGTTGACAGACTGTCTTATGTCCCAGGGCAGCTGTTTTCTGGATTTGCCTTACCCTTGGAACAAATCCCCCAGGACTCATGGCTGTATGGCCCCAGAGAGCAGTAGAAATGCTGCCCAACAGTATGCCCTAGATGCACTTTCCAACAAAATCCTTCCACTGCAGCAAGCACCATGGCCAAAACCTATCTCAAGAAGCATTTGGACACTAAGGAAGCCATACTTAGCTCTATGAGGTAGATACAAGACCATTTGGATCACACTCCACAGTCAGGTAATCAGCTAACAGGATCTCCTTCTCAGGAAAAAACAAAACAAAATGAAAGCAAAAACACCCTTCTCAGGAAACACAGAAAGTGTGGATCTATATCACAGCCCACTATAAGGAGAACATGTACTTCTGTTTGTGGTCCCCGTTCAGACTAGTATGGGTTAAAGGGTGTCCACCACTACCCCCAAAATTCACATATTGCTGTGGACTGAATTGTGTTGCCCCAAAATTCATATGTTGAGACCCTTATCTCCAGTGTGACAATATTTGCAGCACTTCTCTCTCCTCTTTATCTCCCTCTCCTCTCCCCACCTCACCCCTACTCTCCCCGCCATGTGAGGACACAGGCTTCCTGAAAGCCAGGAAGAGAGTTCTCACCAGAACTCAACCATGGGGCATCCTGATCTCAGACTTCCAGCATCCAGACTGTAAGGAAACAAATTTGTGTTGTTTAAGCACCCAGTATTTTGTGATGGCAGTCCAAGCTGACAAAGACGTACGTTGAAGTCCCAACCTTCAGTACCTCAGAGCATGACCATATTGGAGAAGGAGCCTTTAAGGAGGCAACGTAGGGAAACGAAGTCATTAGGGTGAGCCCTGGTCCAATATGAGTTGGTGTCTTTATAAGAAGAGGAGATTAGGAAACAGACACAGAGAGCAGACCATGTAAGGACACAGAAGAGAAGGCAGCCAAGGAGAAAGGCCTCAAAAGAAACCAAGCCTGCCAACACCTTGATCTTGGACTCCTAGCCTCTAGAGTTATGAGAAAATACATTTCTGTGGCTTAAGCCATGCAGTCTGGGGAACTTTGTTATTGAAGTCCTAGGAAAACTAATACTCAGGCTACTGGGGGAGCCCTTGTGGTATATACCACATGTACCAGCATCACAGTCCATAAAGTCACTCAAAACAATAACTAATTCAGAGAAAATGGAGTACCAAAATGGTGAATATGATAAAGAAAATGTGAAGGAAAAGGAATAGGACAGACAACCTTAATAAAGTGGTGATGAGAGCTGAGACCGCGTGACCAGGGCAAGGGAGTGAGCACACTGAAAGGGACCCAAGTGAGGTCAGGGCATGGGGGAGGAGTCACACACAGGAGCACCCCTTCTCCACCTGTGGAAGAACGGTAAGGCAGGGGAGTGTGAGGGGGTGAAGCCCAGGAGCCAGCTGAGGAGAGCAATAGATGGGGGTCCAGTCATCAGAGGGAAGAACTCAGAAGCTACTCTAGTTATGTGACTCTCCATAGCCCCCCCCCCTACTTCAGGAAGGTTCTAGCTTCTCTGAGCAGTAAGGGAGTAAATAGTTCATCGACCCTCTAACAAGGAAACACAGTTCTGTTATTAATGAAGTGAGAACAAAGTAATTATCTGGAAAATTCAGACATCCATCCCCATTTTCAACTAAAATGTTCAGGTAAAAAAAGTGTAAGAGTCAAGAGGAATAGATTGATTTGCATTAATTGCCTCAATTTACCATTTTATATTGGACTTGTCCAAAGTAATTTACAAAGATGACCTTTAGCTGTACTCATGGGTCAGCCAGTGATAGAGAATGTTATCAGCCAGTGTTGCACGAAGGGACTCCAGTCCCAAGACCTGGTCTGGAAGGAGAGAACAGACATATCATTTCATACTGAGTCATCCTCAGAGGTGTTTTCTGGGTATGATGCAGTGTCTCACATCCTAAAGGGTGAATCCAGTAGGATGAGCCATGCAAAGACTATTATGTACAGAACAAGTCTGGAAAAAGAACTGAGGTATCTGAGCCAACTTCTTGAGTACCTCCTTGGGGAAAATGCATGAAGGCAAGAAGAAAGGGACATTGCAAACAACAGCATTTACATGAAGATCTCATCCAAAGAGTAGCAACCACCAGTGTTCCAACATGCCTGGACATCCCTCCCAAGCACATGGCATCAGAAATCTGAATGCTATCAAAGACCTACCTTAGGAAATGCCACTCGGCCCCATCTCCTTCTCTGGTTGTGAGTGCTAGAATATTTTTATGTTGCTTCCCTGAGTGTCCTCTCTGGAAGCCAGCTGAATCTAAAAACCCCACGCCTTAACTCTCTAACAAGTGCCATAAAGAGTTCAGGATTTCCTAATCTTCTCATTGAGATTCAAGAGTACAAACTACTTGGGATATGAAGTCACAACATCTGAGTTCAAGTTTTAGCTCAGCCAGTTATAAGCTAGGCGATCCTGGAAAATCTTTAACTCCAGAGATCCTCAGATGCCTTCCCTGTGATATAGAACATAAAATACACCGGGTTATTAGAAGAAGTAAAAGAAACAATGAATACCAAAACAATGTGGAATTGCAGCTCTTCTTAGTAAGACACTAGCTTACTCCCCAGATAGTAGGCAACTTGTGTGTGAACAGAGTCACTGAGATACAACATTATGCTGCTTATTTGATCCTCTAACACATTTGTAATCGGCCCTTGTAGGTATCTGTGCTTGCACAATGCAGACAGTAGAATCTGGTGAGTTATGTAGAATTTAACTCCGGTTTCCTTATTTGTAAGGCTGGTGGTTAAAATATCCACTGGCAGATCTTTTCTTTTGAATATTAAATGAGACCATTTATGAGTTAACTACCACAAGGACTGGTACATTTCTGGTGTTTGATAAATAGGGTTTTGGGGTGCCTGGTGGCTCAGTTGGTTAAGCCTCTGCCTTTGACTCAGGTCATGATCCTAGAGTCCGGGTTGGAGCCCATGTCAGGCTCCAGGCTCAGCCGGGGGCCTGCTTCTCCCTCTGCCCCTTCCCCTGCTCATACTCTCTCTCACTTGCTTGCTCGCTCTCAAATAAATAAATAAATCTTTAAAATATATATATTAGGGTTTTAAAACTATTCATCATGATATGACTGCTGTTCCATTGCCACTTGGAACAGAGAGATGGCCTCTCTTCCTTCTCAGTAGCTGGCACACTATTATCATTGGTCTGTTGGTTTACCGGTTTGTATGCTCCCCATTCTAACTCCTACCCCCACACTCCACTTCTGTTCTTCTCCTCACTTCCAAAGTAAACATTTTAAGGTTTTTGATGTCAGTTCATTTATTTTATTTATTTTTTACTAGTTTTGTATGTTTCCTTGTAAAACATGTTAAACTGTTTTGGGTACAAAACAAAACAAAAAACTTCATTTCCCTAATCTCTGGATCCTTTCTGGAGAAAAAGAGAGAATGGCTCTCACAGCATTACGGCATTTTGGACTATACCAGAAGCTTTAGAATTCAGCTTGAGAGACCAAAAATATCTTTTTTCTTTCTGAATGACAAGGGCTCAGGGCCTGTCCCTCAAGGATTGTGACTCTCAGTCCCAGGTGACTGGTCACTGCTTGGAAAGCACCAGGGAGGAGCAGCACCCTGATAAGGGACTGATCCTGCTCCTTGAGCAATAGCACTGATGTCATCCTTGTGGGAGACAGATCACGCCCATTAGCGGGAGGAAGGAGAGGTTACTCCGGGCCATCCATAGGCTTACAAAACTTGGACATTTCTAAAAATGAGGCTCAAAAGGAATCTTCTATAGACAGTAATAGCTCTAAATGGGTCATAGACACAAATACAAAACCTTTTAGGAGAAAACCTTTAAGGAGAAAAAAATTCATTTTCTTGACCTAGTTTTAAATGATATTTTTAAGGTATGATGCCAAAAGACAAGCAAAAAAATAAAAAATTAATTAGACTTCACCAGAATTTAAAACTCTTGTACTTTGAAAAACACAGTCAAAAAGGTAGAAGGAATCCACAGAATGAGAGAAAATATTTGCAAATCCTATATCTGATAAGACACTCATATTCAGAATATATAAAGAACCCATGGAACTTAATAACAAAAGTCAAAAACACTCAACTAAAAAGTTCAAAACCATGAGAGACTCTGGACTCCAGGAAACAAATTGAGAGCTACAGAGGGGAGGGAGTTGGGGGGATGGGATAACTGGGTGATGGGTATTAAAGAGGGCACCCAATGTGATGAGCACTGAGTGTTATATGCAACTAATGAGTTGTTGAATACTGCATCAAAAACTAATGATGTACTATATGTTGGCTAATTTAACATAATAAATAAATAACAATTATTTTAAAAATACTAAAACAAAAAAAAAAGTTCAAAACCCAAAGGATTTGAATAGACATTCCTCTAAAGGACCTTTCTCAAATTTCCCAAAAGAACATGAAAAAAGGCCCAAGATCATTGATTGCCATGGAAATGCCAGTTGAAACCACAATGAAACTACCTCTTTACACCCAAAAGGATGACTGTAAGCAAAGAGATATATAAAAATAAGTGTTGGCAAGGACACAGAGAAGTTGGAACATTCATACAACAGTGGTTAGAATGTAAAATGGTGCAGCCACCTTGGAAAAGTCTGAAGTCTGGCTGGTCCTTAAATGATTAATCATAGAGTTTCCATATGACCCAGCAATTCCACTCTTACCTGAGGGAAATGAAAAAATATGTCATGCAAAACTGATACACAAATGTTCATAGCAGCATTATTCATAACAGCCACTAAGTGGATATAGCACATGTCCATCAACTGATGGATGGATAAATTAACTGTGGTATAGCTACATGATAAAATATTGTTTGGTAATAAAAGGAATGGAATGCTACAATATGGATGACCCTTGGAAACCTTATGTCAAGTGAGAAGACATCAGTCACAAAAGACCATACATTGTATGCTCCCATTTATATGAAATGTCCAGAATTGGTAAAGCTATAGAGACAGGCAGGAAATAGACCTATGATTGCCCAGGACTGGGGAATGCAGAATTTAGGGGGTATTGGTTAACTGGTTCAGAATTTCTTTTTGAGGTGATAAAAATGCCTAAAAATTATTCTGGTAAATGTTGTACAATTCTGTGAATATACTAAAAATGATTGAGCTATAGACTTTAAATGAGTGTATATTAATAAAGCTGTTTAAGAAATCCCTTTCAAGGACAGATCTCAGAACACTGAAGGTGGCCAATATTTTTCAAAGTAAATGTATTAAGGCTGAGTGCCCCCCATTTAAAAAAAAAAAAAAAAAGAACGACAAGGGACCCCAGATACTAAATGGCACATATTTCTACCCACTTTCTGTTTCAGAGACCAAGAAATCAAAGTAGCCTGGGTGTGGGGCTGGCTTGACCCGACCACTGCCACACCCTATGTTAATAGGGAGGAAGGAGGTAAGGTGAAACCATCAGACAATCTGGTAATTACTTGGTTTTGACTTCAGAATATCAGTAAGACCTGTCAGAGAAACTTCCATTCCCAAATTGGCACCTTTCTCAGCTTTCCCTGCAGTAGATGGTCTGTGACAGGGGGCAGAAAGGACGTGATGGGGCGCCTGGGTGGCTGAGTCAGTTAAACGTCTGACACTTGATTTCAGCTCAGGTCATGATCTCAGGGTCCTAAGTCTGCTTGTCCTTCTCCCTCTGCTCCTCGCCCCCACTCTCTCTCACCCTCGCTCTTTCTAAAGTAAGTAAATAAAATCTTTTGAAGAAAAAGAGAGAGACAGTGGGACACCTGGGTGGCTCAGTTGGTTGGACGACTGCCTTCGGCTCAGGTCATGATCCTGGAGTTCCGGAATCGAGTCCCACATCGGGCTCCCGGCTCTGAGGGGAGTCTGCTTCTCCCTCTGACCTTCTCCTTGCTCATGCTCTCTCTCACTGTCTCTCTCTCAAATAAATAAATAAAATCTTTAAAAAAAAAAAAAGAGAGAGAGAGAGATTTGAGATATGGCCACAAAACATTGCTGTCCATGCACAAGACCATTTGTCCGTCTATAGGTAAGCAGGCTGGGAAGCTTCCTTTTTAGGGACTCTGAATTGCTATACTGACTGAAGCATTATCTAATTTCACAAAAAGTACACCAGTTAGGTGGTCTGCTAATGGGTGCCCAGGAATTCTCAGACTGATGGGACACTTATATTGGGAGACAAATAGGATTCAATGACCTTAATGGCCCTTTGAGACCCCGAATCTCTGAGTCTATTTAATTAGTCACATAGCAATATTTATTTTGAATATGAATCCACAAAAATTTTAATGAACAGTAGATTACAAGGAAACATGTCGATGTCAAGGAGTCATCTTCATAAAATAGTCTCCAAGCAATTTTTTGTAATCAACATAGATTTAATGCAATTAGAGTAGAATGAATGATCTAGATTATAATCGAGGAGAACCAAGTTTTTGTCCTGACTTTGCCCTTGTCTTGGACACTACAACCACGACCACAGGCTGCCCAGGCCTCAGTTTCCCTATGCATCTAGAGTCAGTCTTTTAAGATCTCTGTCTAACCCTCTACAAATCCCTGCTCCTCTGTTTCCCTTTATGGCTCTGCAAAGGAGAACTCTGCCCAATACTTATGGCCTTCTACACAACCTAGTGTTGTGGCATATGCACTATATTTAATGCCAAATATACACTGTTCAGTTTATACAGTAACTCTCCATTAGAGCACTGGGTGTTACCTGCAAGGGATGGATAACTAAACTCTACCTCTGAAACTAACGATACACCATATGTTAATTAACAAAATTTAAATATAATAAATAAAAAGATATAAGGGTGCCTGGGTGGCTCAGTGGGTTAAAGCCTCTGCCTTCAGCTCAGGTCATGATCCCAGGGTCCTGGGATCGAGCCCCGCACCGGGCTCTCTGCTCAGCGAGGCGCCTCCTCTCTCTCTCCTTGCCTCTCTGCCTACTTGTGATCTCTGTCTGTGAAATAAATAAATAAATAAATAATCTTTAAAAAAGATATAGACACACGCAGACAGCACCCAGGAGTAAAAATGAAGTGCACGTATAAAAAAGTACCTGTCTCACACCTACCATCTCACATTATAATCACAGTAAGTACATCCTCGTTACTGTCTGCCCAGCCTAATACAAGGTCTTGGTGAGCAGGAGGGACCAGGGATACGTAAGTGAAAACCACACACAATTCTTACCCTCCTCACTTATGTCTCTGGTTGGCAAGGTAATATGGAAATACATGAAACATTAAACCATATTACCAGAGAAAATATAAGTTCAGGGCAATAGTAGAAGGTTTGTATGAAGGCTCTTCATGACCCATTGTTCTAAAATGAAACTGAGAAGAGACCGGAGTCAGAAGCCTTGAGGTCCAGCTGGGCTGGGCCAGGAGAAAGGTTCTTTGAAGTAGGTGGGGCTGCAGCCTGCCCTGGAAGGTAAATGGATGAGATGGGCATAATCCAGGAAGTGCTACTTCACGGGCACAGAACCTCACTGCCCAGACAACAGTGCTGATTTCTGAGGTCCCCCCCACCCCTTGTAAGAGCTGCTTCTCTGCATTCTGACCTTATCTCTTGGATAGCAGAATGAGGGAGTAAGAAAATTTTTCTTTTGCTTCCTCACAGGAGTTCATCACCCAACCGTAATGCCTTCATTTGGTTGACAATGCCCTACCCACTATCTTCCACCTATGCCCTCCACCTAGATGCAGGCCCCATTTTTTTCTTGACATTCTTATTTGTGTATGTGTATGTGCACGGTGTGTGTGTGTGTGTGCACGGTGTGTGCACACATACATGTACAGACCACACTGGGCCTGCATGGTTCCAGCTATAATTCTTGAGGTTTCCTTTCCAGCTTCTGGGGATCATTTGCAAATACGATGTAGTCATAGGCAGAGAAGAGATAGGCTAATTAGTCCTTGTCTGTACTGGTACCTATTTGTCAGATGAGTTTTTTGAACAGCATAGCTGGGAATATTTTGTATCAGATTGTATTTCCTTGTATTATGTCACCGAGAAGATATATTTGGCATCATGGTCACTGTTCATAAATATCCTGGAAGCAATGGGGTATAAATGAATGCCACAGAATCATCCAATAGTATGCAGCAAATCATGTACTGAACATCTGTATCAGGATGTGAACAGCACTGAACTCAAAATATCAGGCTTCTGGGGGGCCTTTACTAACTCCCAGAGTTCCCTTCTGGTCACCTGGAGGTGAACCCAATGCAGAGTTTCACTTCTAGAGGCTGCAGCTGGACTATTCAACATTATCTAATTCCTTTAAAACTGGTCAGGTGGCTTCCTAATGGGGACCCGTTGCTCTGTGTTTACTCAGACTGATGGTTCACCCAATGGGACTTTGCATCTAGGAGCCACGAAATCGCAGCTACTCTCTAGGATTAATCTTGGTGACACCAGAATGCATCTCTGCTAGAGTCACTAGTCCGCCTGCTGTGGGAAGGCCCCCATGTGCCTCAGAAAGGGCAGTGATTTCAAATACTCAGAAATGTAAGGAATCATCAAGAGACAAACTCTGGACAAACATACTCTGGATTCTGGGAAGCAAAGTGAGGGTTACAGAGGGGAGGGGAGTGAGGGGATGGGGTACCCGGGTGATGGGTATTAAGGAGAGCACGTGTTGTGATGAGCACTGGGCGGTATATGTAACTAATGAATTGTCAAACACTACGTCAAAAAATAATGATGTACTATATGCTGACTAACGGAACTTAATAAAAAAAAGAAAGAGACAAACAGACAGCTATGCCTAACCCTCCTGGATGCCCTGTTCTGCTTTGGCTTTTCTTCAACCCAGATTTCCTATTTTTGTTCTATTAATCTCTGCTTCTGTATACAGCAGGGTTAACTAGTTCAATAGGTATGCTACAAAGATACTTCTGCTCTGATACACACATAATAAGTTACTTTTCTTTCTTCTCTTTTTTTTTTTTGCCAGATATCATGCTATCAGTGCAATTATTTACATAATTGTTTCATTTAATTCTCACAAAAATAGCTAGGAGGAAGGTAGATAATTTTAATCCTATTTTAGGGATGACTACACAGAGGCTTAGGAGGGCAGAGTCACTTGCTCAAGGTTATAAACTTCCCAAGAAAGCCAGGACTCAATCTCTCTGGTCTTCCTGAGTCTAATACTCACACTGGTTTCCTTTACATCAGCTGACCTCTCTGGACCAGTATGTTTTTCTGCTCAATGGGTAGCTTATACCATAAGATTTCCTGAATCTTAATTCTATTTAATGTCTCTATGGAAACTAGTTGATATCCTTTGAAACTTAGAACATGTTGAGGAGAGGGAACTGAGAAATGTTTTACTCAAAGGAAAAAGATGAAGGGGAAGCCTGTGGTCACAAACAATGCTAATGTTTTCCAATAGCTTTTGACAAAGGGTCTAAGTGGATTCATAATTTAAGAAAAGTCCATATATTAATCCTCACAGTATTTCTGTGAACATACTCAGGTCAACTCAACGATTCAACGTTTGCTCCGTGGTGCTTGTGTCCTGGGTCCCATCAGAGGATGGAGCCCAGCACAGGGTGACTCTCTAGAGAAAATGAGGGAAACAGAGAAGCTAACCCCCATGTTTCCTTGTCTTGGGCTTTCTCCTTTAGAGATGGTGACAGCTCAGAAGCATCCAAACACCCCACAAATTTTCCCAACATCCAAGTTATCAGATTCATTTTTGATTCCCCAATCACAGCAATTATGTTCTCTGCTGACACAGACGATGGTACAGAGACCTCATTCATCATCTCCATTTGGTTCTTCCTACCTAAATTTTTCACCCATTCTCTTTAAAGTGAACATGCGTTTCCAAAAATATGAACGTCAGCTCCTCCGATGAAAAGTCAGTCATAAAATCGTTCTAATAAAATGCTCAGAGAAATGATTTGGGGGGCGGATACTTCTTCCAGACCTTCCACAATTCAGTGGCTCAGGTACCATCAGCCTAATAACAACTTTAATACAGCGTGAATGCAAAACCGCTGGTCACAGCAGGGAGTTCCGAGGCCCAAGGAGTTCCTGGCTAAAGACCACCATACACCAATGAGGAGAAATGTGGAAACAAGTGCCAGGAACAAGGCCTATGTAGTGTGCGTCTCCCCTGAGAGCGTTGTAGAGTGCGTCTCCCCTGAGAGCACGAAGGGAACCCTTCGTCTTTTTTTGTTTTTTTTTTTTTTTTAGGAACCCTTCTGGAACCACCCTTCTCACCACCAGAAGACTGCAACCTCTCCATCTGGATACAGAAGCACCCACTTGTGACTAGTAAGCACTGGCTCATGCAACAGGCGATTGTGTATCTGGTAGTCCCCTGTCTCCGGGTCATCATCGCTTGGGGCTCCTTGCCCCAACCCCTGCCCTGCACTCCTCCAACCCTTACGCCCCACCCACTTTAGCGCTCCTGACAGCCTACCTTCAGGGCCCTCCGGCAGTTTCCCGTCTCTGCATCTGTTCACCAAGTGGACTGGAGGTGCCTTGTGGACAGGCCAGTCTCCCCTGTCGGTCCATCCCATCTATCATACCTGAGCACGGCTCCTGGGTGGAGAAAGCCCTTGCAGCTGAAATATCCATGCTGTGTGGATTCCCTACAGCTGCGAGAGAAGGCACCTTGTTAAATGTCTCCTGGAGGAAGAAGGGAAGGATTTGTGGAGGAGGCTCTGGGGTGTTTCCAAGGAACATGCTTTCTTCATCCACCACTCGGTTTCTCCTCATTGGCCTCCCCATCCCTGGAGGAAACCCAGGAGCTGGTGCATGCAGGGAAAAACCCCTCTCCCCAGTTTCCCAAGAAGATGGAGGGGGCACCTCAGTGGGATTTCTTGAAGATTTTGACCCTCGGACTCTTGCTGGGGGGACTAGGTCCCTCAGGACACCGGGTCAGTCACTCACCAGGCCTCCTTCCCCTTTCCCTCTGCTCCCTCCTGGTGGGCTGAACCCCAGGCAGGTGACCCATAGCCACAGGTACTGATCAAGATTAGGGGCACCCGGCCACCACAAAGTTCAAAATTTTGGTGAAAACAAAGTCACCGTTTTGGTGAAAACGGAACAGAAAGGAAAATGTCTCAACGAAGAGGCCGTTAAGGACTAGTTCTGGAAATGGCTACGACGTCAGAGCAGGGAGCTGGGGTGGGTTTTGTCAGGGTGCCTGGTCATCTCCTGAAGGCACTGCTGGGTCGGCGGTGGGGCAGGGTCCAAGTTCCCCCACCCCCACCTCCCAGGGCCCCCATTCTAAACAGGCCGGAGGAGAGGAGGGCAGTGGTGCTGCTGGCTGGCCCTGGCTCAGCCCCTTGCCGGCCCCTCCTGGAGCTCAGAGGCTACGGAGACTGGTGTGCAAAAGCAAACAGGCCGGGCGGGCTGCCCTTTGGACCTTTTGCAATTCGCCGGGCGCTGCGGCCTGGGCGGGCGACCTGGTATAAATGGGGCGCGGGCGCCGGCCGCGCATTCCCTCCTCAGTGCCGGGCGGCTGCCTGCGGGTGCCCGTCCCTGAGGAGCCAGCCGGCCAGCCAGGCGACACGAGGAGCAGCGAGGGAGCAGCTCGCCCCGTCGCCATGGGCCCTCCGAGGCCCGCGCTGCTGCCGGTGCTGCTGCTGCTGCTGCTGGCGGTCGCCGGCGCCCGGGCGCGTGAGTGGGGCGGCCCGGCCTGCGGGCCGCGGGGGCCTGGGTCCCGGGAAGAGGGGTTGGGGGCCGGGGACCCCGACCGGCGGTGGCTCGTCCACGCACAACGCAGTGGGGGGCGGGGACAGCGCAGGCCGGGGAGAGGGTTCTCCAGAACCTGCTTCTCCTCTAAAGACGCCAGCGGGCCCCCTGCGCGGGAGACCCGGCGCCCCATCGGAAGAGGGGAGAAAACCCACCGCTGTCTTTCTCCTTTTCTTACAGAAAACGAGGTGCTGGAAAATGCCAGTCCCAGCTGCCCAAGTAAGGCTTTTCCCCACTGGGCGGGGAAGGGCGCCCCCAGCCCCCAGCCCCTCCTTCTGCACCTCAGCTCCCTAAGATGCTGGGATGATATGATGGGTGTGCACAGCTCTGAGCCCCAAGAAGCCAGTTCCTTGAGACTCTACCCACCTCCAAGGGATCTCAACTCCTGCCTGCACTTCTACTTTGGCCTGGGGCAGGGACTGTCAATCTCTTGGTCCGTGGGCACTCTAAAAGAGTCCCATCACCGTCTGTTTATCAGTGGCTAATCATTGATTCGAAGCACATGAGGGTGAGGAAATGCTGACTTTAACCTTTGTGGAGAAATCCAGACCCCCACTCCCTCATATTTACCTGACCTCCAGGGGTCAAAGGAGCTGGCCTCCAGGTGGTACCCAGTGCACTCGTCCTAGCGGGAGGCTGGCCTCTGATGGGACAGCACTGCCATCTTGTGGCCTCCTGGCATCACTGCCCTTGTGTTCGTGCCCCAAATGCTCTTTTCCTCAAATTGCTCAGCCAATTCCTCTCACAGTGGAAAACTCCAGAATTTCTTAAGACAGTCAGATATCCCTAAGACTTAATGAACTTTGCCTCAGGAATTTGGTAGAACCAAAAAAAAAAAAAAAAAAAAAAAAAAAGACCCACAGAACTGAGGTATTTTCAAGCTGAAAAGGCATTAGAGCTATTTGCTTTATGTTGCTGACTCTTAATTCCCCAGTCTCTCTTATAGACCTTCTCAGCCCCATTGTTTAACACTTCCCTCCCTGCACCTCAGGTAATACATTCAAAAAATAACTGGCAAATTTAAGCATTATCCTCAACAAAACATAGTGGGGCAGTTAAATCTGTAAAGGGAAATTCAATATAATGCAAAGTCAATTAAAAATAATTTGAGTTTAATTACCATTTTTTATGATCTTTGCCACGACCTCTCTCTTCCCAGTAGACTACTCTTTGGGGGAATTATCTACTATGTCGCTGACCTATTTCTCCCCATGTTAGAAGGTGCAACTCACTTTAAGCACCTCAGGAAGTACGTATACAGCTATGAGGCTGAGAGTTCCACTGGTGTCCCCACGGCCGCTGATTCAAGGAGTGCCACCAGGATCAATTGCAAGGTATGAGGATACAGGAAGAGCCACTGGAGGAACCCAGGGCTCCTGTCCTAGCAGACCCCGCTCATGCCAAGACTGCCGTTAATCACAAAGTGAGGGACTGTCCCTAGGTTTGAAAGTCAGCCACTCTGCTGAGTTTTCTGCAGCAAAAAAATTTTGCCAACCAGATTTATTATTCCATTAGTTTCTAAGATGTAACTGGAATATGTGATCTAGAATATTAGCATTGCAGGATGGTAGATTTAACATGATGAGAGAAGCCCAGTGGGTAAGCCAAAGGAGGGGGGCATCTCAGGAAAGCATTCTGGAGTACAGTTTTTAGACTCGGAGCCAAACAGAATCTTAAGACAAACAGAAAAAAAAAGAAAAATTTGAATATGTAGTTTGTTTTCAAAACTTTACCTATTGCTGAAATGATTGTATTCCTGTCCATGTTCACATGGAATGGATCTAAGGGTCACTATTAGGGGCCATGTGGGAAAGAGAAGTCAAGTTGGAAAACAGACCTCTTCTTTCTAGGGCCCCACTAGTCTGTGTTGTCTTATAAGGTGGCCATTGGCCACATATGGCTGTTTAAATTGAGTAAAACTTAAACTTCTTAGTCATACCAGCCACATTTCAAGTGCCCATGGCCAGCAGCTCTCCTATCAGACACGGTAAATGTAGAACATTTCAATCATTGCAGAAAGTTCTTGAACAGTGCCAAATAACCCTTAGGGATCTCTGTAAACTCCATCAATACATGAAGTTCTGAATAGGCCCCAAGAGATATGAACAGTTAGGTTGCTTGGTTTTTTTGGTGACATTGAGGAAACATTTGCCATTGAAACCAACGATGGCTTTCTTTCTGCCTCCTTTGTTCTTCCTCTAGCTCTTACACTGTATTCCCTCTAACCAGTGGTCCCCAACAGTACTTCCCTCTGTGTCCTGATTAGAGAGTAAGCCCTGGGCTGTGAATGGTCTCATGTTCTTGATGGAGAGTCTTCATGTGCTGCTTCCTACCGTCTTCTCAGGTTGAGCTGGAGGTCCCCCAACTCTGCAGCTTTATCCTCAGGACAAGCCAGTGCACCCTGAAGGAAGGGTATGGCTTCAACCCTAAGGGTAGGCCCTCACTGCATAAGACCAAGACCTCGGAGGAGTTTGCTGCTGCCATGTCCAAGTAAGGCGTGGGCCTGTCTGAACTTCTGAGCTCTGGGATTTGCTGGATGTGTTGTGGATATGTGTGTGTGTGCATTCGTGTGTGTGTGTGTGCACACGTGTGTGTGTGTGTGTGTGTGTGTGTGGGTATGTGTATCCAGGGAGGGATGAATGCTTGTGTTTTATGTGGGGCCTGTATGTGAGGATAAACATTTCATTCTGTATTCACTGTGGATCGGGGAATTGCTAAGTTGTCCCAAGAATCAGAAAGAGGTAAACATTATTTACCCTCCCCTAGCGAAGTGCCCCTAATTGTCATTTAAATGTGTTTCTAAAAACTCCCATGCTTTAAATCTCCTTGAGACAATAAAGGTGAGATGGTTTGTTTAAACAGGTGAATTCTTGTTTAAAGAATTAAACAAGACCCATAGCCCCATGGTCTTCAGGGAAGGTCCAGCAGGACTTGGTGTGGGGCAGGGTCTGTTCCACAGCGGGCAGCAAGGCTCAGCCTCAGCGAGTGCAGGAATGCCAAGTACCCCCACCACCGCCCTGCCCTGCCCAGGCTGTAGTTCTGCCCAAGCACAGTGACCAGGTCACCCTGGTGCTTGCCGCTGGCCTGTCTTCTGACTGATCCATGTCTGTGTTGTTCGTGTTGTAAATATTGTGAACATCACCCCTGCCTCGAGTCCAGATCACAGTTGGTAGTGTCCTAAGTGTGTGCAAATACAGATAGCCATAGGTTCGTTGGTCTGGGAGCATCAGAAACTCCCCCCCCCCATCTTTTCGATTTGTTCAACATTAGACATGAAAGCCAGTCCTTTCTCTGCCGAGTAAGCCTTCATGCTTCTGTCTGTCACCAGTATTTTATCCAAGACCTGAATATGTCTGCAGCACAGGGATGCAGTGACAGGAGGGACTGGTAGTTTCTTTTCGGGTTTTACCTTCTCCAAACAGAAGGGACTCCTGCTCTTGACTATCACCGGCTTTCCAAGCCTACACTGCAGTATCTGGAACTTTCTGCAAAGATGTTGAGCTATGGAAGATGTGCCTGGTCTCCTTTTCCTCCTTATGACCTAACCAGAGCAGGTGCAGCCCTGAATTTCCAAAAGGACATCCCCGAAGGGAAGTCCCTAAGACCATAGTTGATATGGGCTTCAGACATGGTCTCAAGGCTTATTAAAGAGTAATTACCCAACAAATGCACGAAAAGAAGTTCAAATTCACTGTTAGTCAGGAAGTGTAATTAATGTAGCAACAATATATTTATCACATTACGCCCATAAGATTGCCAAAATATAAAACAGCCAAGCGCCTATTGCTGGTGACCTCTGAGGAAAAGTGAACATTGCTGGTGGAAATGATAGCCAATAGTCAATATCTATTATAATTAAAAACTTACTACCTCTGACATAGCAATTTCAAAAGGCTGGGACTCTCGCCCATGAAAAGAAGAGCAGTAATGTGTGAAGATAATATGTATAAGTGTGTTTATTTCAGTGTTGTTCATGTGGGAGGGAAAGATCCGGAAAGAAAGTGAATCCCATCAAATAGAGGAAATGTCTGAATCAATTACATATAGCCATAAAATGAGAAAGTTCTATAGCTTAAAAAAAAATCTGTCAGACCTGTACCAATGGAGTCAAAGGATTTCTGTGGCGTATAATTGAGAAAAGAAAGATAGAAAAAAAAAATGTGAAAACATGACGTCATCTATGTAAAACAAGCAAAGAAAAAATCTTTATGTGTGAATGTTTCCACCCCACACCTTTAGAGAGGATTGCCTGAGTGTGGAGAGAGAAGTGGAAAACCCAGTGGGTTATTCTGTGAGGAACATGACAGCAGAGACTGGTGTGGGTAGAAAACAGAGTGGGGATGCATGAAGCAAGCAAAACAGGTAAAGAAGTCAAAGAATGCCAAAAACATACACATATTTGTACACTTTTTTGAAAAATGTACATTTATAAAGGAAAGATGGAAAAAAAAAACCAGTAAGTAAAAGGAGGTTGCAAAGCTACCTAGCTTACGTCCAACAGGCCTACAGGAGAAAAAGGACACGTCTGTGACCTCACCCTCTCTGAAACAGGTACGAGCTCAGGCTGGCCATTCCTGAAGGGAAGCAAGTTTTACTTTACCCAGAGAAGGAAGAACCGACACATATCCTGAACATCAAGAGGGGCATCATCTCTGCCCTCCTGGTTCCCCTGGAGACAGAAGCAGATAAACAAGAGTTGTTTCTGGTGAGAATGCAGAAAATTGATAACTGTGCCCTTTGAACTCATCTTCACATATTTGAGCTGGGTCCCACTCTGTATATAAAGTGGATTATTGACTTAGCCACATGACTAAGCCCAGTACTGGTGTGAAGTGCTGGTACCCAGGGCTCTCCCTGTCCCCTGGGCCCACTGATGGATCCCTCCTGAGCAGATAGAGAGGAGAGCCTCATTTTAAAGCAGTATTTGAGGAGTCCTGACCACCCTACTCTTCTGTTTGATTTGTTGTGTCCCCACAAGATATAACACAGTAAAGCTCTGTGTATTTTAAACCCAAAAAATAATGGAATCTGTTGCCAGCCTCTCTCAAGAATTTCAAGTTTTGATCTGAGAGAAAATTCAATTTAGTTGAGTCCCATGAACATTTTTGAGCCCTTACTGTGTTCTAAGTTCTATATCTGCTCTACTTGGAGAAGACAGAGATGTGTCCTGCAAAGACCTTCCCTCAGGGTATGCTCGGGATCTGGGGAGAGAACCAAGACACACTGAGCACAAGGCGACTGGAATCCATGCTGGAAAGGAGCAATAGAGAAAATCCTCTGAGAGCACAGAATATAGTCAGAGTCGGCTGGGTCCTAGGAGGCCAGGCAGATTTGCCTCAGAACCAGAACCACCCTTCATGGCCTTCACAGTCTAGCTCTGGAGTAGCAGCAATGCCCACTGTCAGCCTAGGAGGAAGAAAATCCCTTCCCAATCCATATTGCTCCTGCCTTTTCTCCCAGGCTCCTTTCCTAGCCCCTCTAAAGCATCCAGAGCTGTTTTCCCACGTTGAATACACCTGTTGTATCTTCTACTCCCATAGGATACTGTGTATGGAAACTGTTCCAGTGACTTAACTGTTAAAACAAAGAAGGCAAAGGTGGCAACAGAAATATCCATTGAAAGGAACCTGGAGAAGTGTGATCACTTCAAGGCCATTAGCACAGGAGTTAGCCCACTTGCTTTGATCAAAGGCATGGTAAGTTTCACATCCACATTACTCCTTGCAATGAGCACTGTCCTCTTGAGTCTTAAAATTCTGGAATGTTAGAGCTGGTAAGAATTTTAGGGAAGAATCAACCCAGACTCATTTTCATCTAGACTATAGCAGGAAACTGAGGACAGGAAAGGACTGCCCAAGGCCACGTGACCTGTTATTAATTGAACCAAGACCAGAGTCAGGTTCCTGACTTCCCAGTCCAGAGCTCTGTCCTTCTTGCTGTCTTTCTGTCACGGACACCGAACCATCCACCATCCCTGGAGAGTAATGACTGTCCATCCCTGAAAAGGTTCTAGAGCTTAATGGAGGATAGCAAAGCCGTCTATTGCTGTTTCCTATAAGAGGACTGGATGTCCCCAGCTCCAGGCATCCAACCTCTGAGGAAGTCCCAGGACCTGTTTTCTGCCCTCCTGTCCCTCACTCCTATGAAGTGACATTATCAAGAGCATTCCAGTGTCCTATCCTTTCATCCCATGTATGACCCTGATCAATGCCTGGCCTCTCTGCTCCCTGCCTAGGCCAGCCCCTTAGTATTAGCCTTCTCTCCTGTCACCTCAACAGGGATCACTAAGCACCATATTACCAGAGCTTACCCAGTGCCTTGTAATCTTCTGGGACATGAATCACAGCTTATCTCAATAAACAGGAAGGGCGTGAGCAATCACTGCCATGCTTGGCAATGTTCCTGGTCATTGTCCTTGAGGCTGAATATATAATGTCTGACAACCATAAGGGTCGTATTCAGAAGAAGCCAAGGCACTGGCCTGTGTGTCTTTTCTGAGAACTTGCTGTATGCTTAGCCTCACTCTGGGCAGAACTGAAGGTCAGAGACAGTGGCAGATGAACCATGGGCCTTCCCTTTGTACTTACAGTCTAATCCAGGAACAAGGTTCCTACGCATGCCAATAAAGGACAATAAATGACATACTAGATAAAGTTATAAACTGACCAGTGCAGACAAGCAATCCTAGGCCTGACCAGGAAGGAGAAAGCACTATTCACGTAGTTCATTGGGCAAATTTGGTGGTAGATCTGCTTAGAAGGAATGGTGGGCGGGTATCCATCAGTCTAGCCTCAAAGATTTATGGGGGATGTGGAGCATGAACCTGTAAGATACAAAGGATGTGAGAGACATAAGACATAAGGACAGGCTTCTAGGCAAAGAAAACTTAAGAAGCAGTGTGAAGTGTTAATGTGTGGTGGGTGGGTAGGTGTACAATACCTGGTTAGATATACTTTGTGCAGGATGAGATGTCCATTGGGGTGGAATAAGAAGAGTCTACAGCTTGACTCAGCTTTGGGTATACTGAGTTATTGCATCCCTTTGTCTACATGCCAAGTACCAAGTTTCCTTCTTCAACTGTTTATCTAGTGGGGCAGAACTCCCATCTCCCATCTTCCTTGAAGTTAAATGCCCATGGCAGAAGAATCAGGTTCAACCCCCAGAGGCTGATCAACACGTTTTTTCTAATCTCATTCACAGCTCTACCCCTTGTCAACTCTGATTAGCAGTAACCAGTCCTGCCAGTACACTTTGGACCCCAAGAAGAAGCATGTGTCAGAAGCCATCTGCAAGGAGCAACACCTGTTCCTGCCTTTATCCTCCAGGTAGGTCACCTTCTGCACCCTGATTCATTATTTATGGGTTGATGGGAGACGAATGCTTCTCAATACCCTGTTCCGAGCGAGGCTGTGTTTGGCAGAGACTATGAGGAGGTACAAAGCAGAGCCCACCCCCGTCTCTCTTTTCAAGCTAACAGATAATCAAGCAAGAAAATCTTAGGTATACAAAACAGTTTGAGAGCAACAAAAGATATCTTAGACCCAGACTCTAAGGGTTATGGATTAGGAAAAGCCAAGGATCATTGCAGGCTGCCCTGGTTAAAAAGGCTTTATCGAAGATTTGGGATTGGGACCAGAGACTTGTATATCCCAATCCATTTTGAAACCTGAGACATCAACTAGTGTTTACTGATTAATTGTTCTATTCTTGGTATTGTGCTGAGGGAGAAACACAGGAGTTTCAAGGCACAGTGTTAGTCCCTACCCTCTGGGGACTCCAGAGTAGTGAAAGGGATAAGTTACAGATGTCCCTCTAATGGAAGGGCAGGTAGCATGACCAGGAGGAGGTGGAGGGTGTTCATTGGCAGGGAAGGAGGTCAAGGAGGCTGGATTCAATGGTTTGAAAGGGAGGCAGGATTTGGGTAGAAGTAGAGAGGGAAACATTCAACATGAAAAGAATATTACTCTCTAGGGAACTGGCTATCCATGACATGATGTGCTTCCTTTGTTACCAGGAGTCAGTATGGGATGAATGCACAAGTTACACAAACTTTGAAACTTGAAGACACACCTAAGATCAACAGCCGCTTCTTTGAGGAAGGTAAGATTTTATATGCACATTGTTGCCAGGGCTTGGAAATCTTCCCAAGACACAGCATGTATTATGGCTAGGAGATGTCTGCTGACTGATGAGTCAAGTGGGGTTTGACGTTCTGGGTATGGGCTCCTCTAGTGAGAAAGCACATCCCTTTCAAAATGTTAAGTGCCAATGCAATAAACGAAAAGGAGAAATATCCCAAAGCTACCTAGGTTTTCGTAAAAAGGAAATTGGCCTCCTAAGTCTACCTTGGTAGGTCTGACAACCTCCTACACTCTGAAATAAGCCTGGGATCTGGATGAGGTGGGGCAAGTGGGAGAGGCCCTTTGGAGTCAGGAATTAGTCTTTAGAGCAGGAAAAAAACCTTAGCAATCTCTAGTCTAACCCTAACCCTGCATTTGTCTTATATTTAAATCGGTCTTATGCATCCCCTCATTGTTCCCTTAAATGCAACCTGTGACGTCATGTGGTAGCCATGTGTGCTTTTATACCCATTCTACAGAGGGTGAAATGAAACTTGGAGAAGCTTGTGATATATCCAAGGTCTCCAAATATTGGAAGTAGTGCAAAATCAGCCCTCAGGTCTAATTGAAGCCAGGACTCTTTCCGTTGCACCACATTTCCCCCATTCCCCCCACATTTTCCACACTAACCCCCATCCTGGCATAGGTCAGGGCAGGGTTATGAAGGAGACACAGAAGTGTTTTCTCCCATCAGCTTCTTATAGATCCCTTTGGAAAAAATGGCAGGTGAGCATCAATGGGTCTAGCCTCAGCCATAGTCATGTCAGTGGCAGCCACAGTCATGTCTAGTTCCTTCCAGCAGAGAGGTAATCTGATCAAATTCAGACAAGCCTGGATTCAATTGCAGCTCTGCCTCTTACACTCAGAGAGGTCTTAGGCAAGGTGAGTTCCTCATCTCTGGGTCTCAGTTCCCTTATCTTTAAATTGAGGAATAATAATGAACCCATAGGATAGTGTGAGGAGTCAGTAAAAACACTGAAGTCGAACACCAAGCACAGAGCCAGATATAGAACAGGCATTGAGTATAGGATAGTTTTCTTTTCTTCTTTGCTGTACCTCCCTAATTTCCAATTTTCAGTAGACCAGGAGGTGGTTGAAATGTAGAGGTAAGCAAGAACCCCTTTGACACTCCCCACCCCCCGCTTCCAGGCACTGAAGAGGTGGGTCTTGCCTTTGAGCGCACCAAGTCCACACCACCCCCACAGCAGGCTGAGGCCATTGTGAAGACTATCCAGGAGCTGCAAACATTGCATGTCTCCGAGAAGAATGCCCAGAGAGCTAACCTCTTCAGTAAACTCATTACTGAGCTGAGAAGTCTCAACAACGAGGCCTTCACATCCCTCTTGCCAAAGCTGATCGAGGTGTCCAGGTATTTCTTTAATGGTTGTAGCCATATATTTTGTATGACCTGTGGTAAGGGCCTAAACTTTCAAACCTTGGCCAAGCAGAAAATCTCAGAGGCCACTGAAATATCAATCCAATAATTCCACTAGTCAATCAATTTATGTTTGCTGGATAGAGAAATATCAGCTAATGTGCTTAGAGTTCCTTGGGGGACAGACACACATACACACACACACACACACACACACACACACACACACACCCATGCTGCATTCAAGGCAGATAGGCATTTGTGTGTCAAAATGGGAGAGCAATGTTTCCCACATTTTGATGGGTATCTTCTAGTTCCTCATTCTATTGTGAGTATCTTGGAAAGTTGGGGAGAAAAAGAAGTCTGTGCCCTCTGGAAGCCTACACTAATGGAGAGAGAACTAGGCAAACAAAGTGATTCTGTGATTTCTCCATACTTTAAGGCACTGGTTCTAACTGCTGGGAAGACCAGAGGAAGGACTAAGGACCGAAATGAGGCCATGCCAGGGCTTGTCTGGCAACGGTCTATGTTCTGAATGAAAGGCAGTGATAATCCTCTGTGGTCAGTAACTCTGGGGTCCTTCTTGAGACTTTCCTCCGTGGTGCTTCTCCAGTGGACAGTACTTGTAGAGAAGGCTTCCTGCTTCCTGGGATCTGTGTTGGATTTTGGAAGATGGTCAGATTTGGAGAGTGGATCTCAGAAATCATGGGCCAAGGATATTGGAGCTGCCTGAAGGCGATCTCTGTAACCTTCTCTGCTCTTTCCTTCTCAGCCCCATCACCTTACAAGCCTTGATTCAGTGTGGACAGCCCCAGTGTTATACTCACATCCTCCAGTGGCTGCGAAGTGAGAAGGCCAACCCCCTCCTGATAGATGCCGTGACTTACCTGATGGCCCTGATGCCAGAGCCCTCAGCTGAGAGACTGCAGGAGATCTTCAGCACAGCAAAGGAGCAGCAGAGCCGGGCCACTCTATATGCTCTGAGTCACACAGTCAACAAGTGAGTTTCACACTGCTTCTCCTAGTAGGAGCTGAGGAAGACCCCACATCTCTGTACTAAGATTATACCCCACCTTCCACTTTCAGACTCTCTTGCATACTCTTGTTTTTTTTCCACTAGCTATGTTGAGAGCAAAGACTTGAAATAAGAAATCTTCACACGTAAGTTTATATCATAAATAAACTCGGCTGTGCTTGCTAAGTCCTAACTCTCATTCCGCAGCTATCATAAGGCTAACCCCTTGGTGACTCAGGACCTACTGGATATTGCTGATTACCTGTCAGAACAGATTCGTGATGACTGCACTGGGAACCAAGATCACACCTACTTGATTCTGAGGGTACTTTCAGTCTTTTGTAGGCCATGCATTGTTTCAGAAGCATTTTCATGAACACCCCCTACTTCTCCTTCTGTACCTGACTTGCCCTTGTTTCTTTTCAATGCAGGTCATTGGAAATATTGGCAGAACCATGGAGACGGTAACCCCAAGACTCAGGTCTTCAGTCCTGAAGTGTATCAAAAGTACAGAGCCATCCCTGCTGATTCAGAAGGCTGCCATCCAGGCCTTGCGGAAAATGGAGCTTAATGATGAGGTGAAGTCCACAGAGGAAGTCCGAATGTAAAAACTTTAGTCAGATTAACAAGGACTTGGAAAGAGATTCTAAATCGCATCATTCTACTGCTTTCTAATTGCCAATTTCAACAAGCCTCTTGACTGCCTAGCAGTATGTGGACAAGACAGAAATAATAGACCACACTCCTACTCTAGCCTCAGAATATGAGATTTTAGCTACATGCTGTTCCCCCATCAACCATCAATCTCACCTTAGGAAAACATGCTTGATTTCCACCATCTTCCCAAATTGGGTGCAAATGACTCCAGAGCTTTGGAAAACACCTTATTTATTCACTCCAAACTCTCACTTTCCCTTCCCACCTACATTCCCACATTGAAATAACTTACGGTTAAACAGGTTTGTTTTCACTTATAGTAGCAGATCTTCCTCAAGTCCCAACTTGAGTATGTTAATGCAGTTGGATGTAACATGCATTTAATAGGAGTCATCTGAGACCCTTCCTTGAGCTGGTTTTTCTGAGGGAAACTGGTTAGAAGATACCATACCAGCATTTGAAAAGTTATCAGAAAGAAATTTGACTTGTATGTAGTAACCACCAGCAGACCACACTTGTGTTTGCCAGGCATGTTCTGTGTTCTGACCAAAGGACAGTGGTAACAGTCTCCTTTTTTGGCTACAGGTCCGGGAAGTTCTTCTTCAAGTTTTCCTCAGTGATGCCTCTCCAGGGGATAAGCGACTGGCTGCCTATCTCATGCTGATGAGGGGCCCTTCCCAGTCAGATATTAACCAAATCATCCAGCTTCTTCCACGGGAACAGAATGAGCAAGTGAAGAACTTTGTGGCTTCCCACATTGCCAACATCTTAAACTCAGAAGAACTGTATATCAAAAAGTAAGTAACAGTAATTTCCCCACATCTGCCACAAAGGGCAAAGAGTAATTTCCCCCCCTCATTCTTAAAGGCAGATGCCTGCCCTTTATGGAGTGTTCTTTCTTCTGGACAACATGCACACAAAAATGCAGCAGTCCTGAGCCAAGCTCTTGGGCAAATGAAATCCAGATCGTTTGGTAGCATTCGGCAATCCATATTTCCTTGGGGTGAGAGAGACATGGATTTGTACCATGGTGTGTAAGCTAAAAATACGCTCCTTCTTTCCATCTAGCTTGAAAAAGTCAGTAGAAGAAGCTCTGAAAGGATCTCAACTCCCAACCATCATGGACTTCTCAAAATTTTCCCGGAACTATCAGCTTTCCAAATCTGTTTCCTTGCCATCGCTTGACTCTGTCTCAGCCAAAATTGAGGGAAATCTCATATTTGATCCAAATAATTACCTTCCTAAAGAAAGCATGCTGAAAACAACCCTCACTGTCTTTGGATTTGCTCCAGGGGACCTCTTTGAGGTATGTGTGAGACTAAGAAGAAGCTCCCATCCTCTCTCCAGTTCTGTACAACTCCATAAATAGAAAGTCAGTGGGGGGGGGGGGGACCATGAGCCAGCCTGGGGAGGAGCTAAGATCAAGCAGCTCATTCCTACCATCAGTTTGAGGCCTTCTTCTTTCCCTCCTCCCTCGTCCTCCTGCCTTCTAGCTAAAGGTCACCTGAAGCATGACGCTGTAGTATTAAGGGAAATGTAGATGTCTTAGGGAAGCCCTTAGATTCAAAGCCAACAAAACACATGGGCTGTGCAATCAGACTGATCTGGTTCAAACCCCAAATTCATTCCCAATCTGAATCTCTTGTTTAATTGCTTATCCTCTCTGACCTTAGCCTTTTCTGGAAAAAGGACAAGTAACAAGTTCTGCCTTTCAAGATTCTTGTAAGATTTAAATAAGTCAACTCCTGTGGTTGCTGAGTTCAGCTCCTACTGCATAGTATTCATTAAATACTTGTTTAATTAAATGGACATTAAAGAGGGATTGGAGGCTGACATAGAACAAAGCAACCTGATGGCATTTTCTTGCCTGATTTTCTTTCTCAGATTGGTTTGGAAGGGAAAGGTTTTGAGCCAACATTGGAAGCTCTTTTTGGAAAGCAAGGATTTTTCCCAGACAGTGTGAACAAGGCTTTGTACTGGGTTGATAACCAAGTTCCTGATCATGTCTCCAAGGTCTTAGTTGACCACTTCGGCTATACCAAAGATGATAAACGTGAGCAGGTATGTTTTCATTAAGAAAAGCTTTGGATCTCAATGCAAAACATTTTCCTCCTAGCCTAGAAGTCGTCAAGGAGCTATCTAATTGAAATGACAGTTTTGGCTATTATTAACCAGTCCCATGGAAGTAAAGACTAGGGTCCTCTGCAGTTATAAGCCTCCTAGAGATTCAATGTGCCCAGGAGCCAGACTCAGTAGAGGCACTCTCCCATAATGATTACCAGTGGAAATTCTGGGGCACGGATTTGAATTCTGACCTTACTGTTTTCAAACTGTGCACTCCTGAGAAAACTGCTTGATACTCTATTTCTACATCCCCAGAGTGCTAATAATCCATACCTCACTGGGTTATTTAAAGACTAAATGAAATAAAGTATATAAAATGCTAAGCAGGGTACATGACTGGTACTGATTGTTTAATAAGCAGATATTAATTTTTGAATTCTTATTTTCCTTATTAACTGCTTTCTTCAGCTCTTACTTGTATAGTGGGAGCAAAATCTACTTTGAAGCTAGCATAAGCCCCCACTTAAGGAGTAGAAAATAGATTGTATAATCTGGAGTTTCTCATTCTTTAGTTTTTTGCTATCCCCAGTCTGATTCAGTCATTGGCTCACATCAGGGTTTGTTAGAAACGCAGGTTCTGAGACCCCACTGAGATCTACTGCATCAGAACTTGCATCTTAATGACACTCCCTAGGTGACCTGTATGTACATTTCAGTTTGAAAAGCAGGGCAATAATTTACTCCTAGATGCTAACAGATGGCCCCACCTCCACTTTCTAATTTACTCATCTCCCCATGAGGCTGGGGCTCTTTGCTCTGTTGGAGTCTGTCAATAGTTCTTTTTTTTTTTTTTTTTTTTTTTTTTTTTTCCCCATGTATAAGTATCAGTCTATGGTGTTCTTCTAATCTCTAAGAAGAACTTTTCTAGGATAAGGTGTTTTTCAAGGTTTTGGCCAATTTATATAGCAGCTATATTTTCTCAAGAAACCCCTGGTATTCATCTCTCATCAGAGGAAAAAGGGGTAATTGGGAGATATCTTCTACTCTTGGTGAGCCCTAGGAATCCTGGGATCCTGGAGAACAGAGGTCCCTCTTATTATGCCTGCATTCAAGTTACCAACAGCATGGAGACACCTCCCATCCCTGATAAGCCTCAGTTTCTTTTTTTCATCTCAATTTGGTAGAGCTATCTATCTTTCAGTAAAAGGCGGGAGTGATTTCAGCGGCTTCCCTATATCCCCACCTGTGTATTTATGTTTAACCCACCACGGCTGCAGCAGATGGGCCCCACAGGAGGACTCTAAAAGTGTTTGATGATGCTGACATCTCATTAGACATTTTATTATTAAAATCCCAGGACATGGTCAATGGAATTATGCTCAATGTCGAGAGACTGATCAAAGATTTGAAATCCAAAGAATTCCCAGAAGCCAGAGCCTACCTCCGCATCCTGGGAGAGGAGCTTGGCTTTGTCAGGCTCCATGATATCCAGCTCCTGGGAAGGCTGTTGCTGAATGGTGTTCACACTCTTCCTGGTATCCCCCAGATGGTAAGTAGGCCAGGCGCCATCACAAGCAATGAGATTAGCCCATGCCCTTTGTAGATCTCCTAGACCCCTAAGATCCTGTCCCACAAACCAGAGAAGGTGCTTGTACTTCCTTCAGGGAAGCAGTTTGCTTTGAATTTCAGAGAGGAAGATTCTTAGATTGCAAAGAATTGGTAACATTTAGAAATTAGGCCTTTGATAATATTAGGTGTATCTTTTGTGGGCATCCATTTGTTCATATGGAAAACAATATTAACTGTGTTTCTCTATATCTATGCTACAAGTTCTCTATATCAAATGATTATGAAATCATTGGTATAGTATTTGACAAACTGTCATCCACTATCTAAATATGAGCTATAGTTTCCATCATTATTAATTTATTCATAAGGGAGAAAATGTGTAAATATATTCCCTGGTATTTGATAAATAATAATGTTGGCTTTAAGAAACCAGATTTCAAGTTATTTTCTAAAAATGTTATTTAAAAAAAATGCATACTAATATGTTCATCATCTCAGTAGCTTGTCAGTTTAAAAAAAATGGTTTTGGGGTACGTGGTTGGCTCAGTTGGTTAAGCAGCTAACTCTCAGTTTCGGTTTGGGTCAAGATCTCAAGGTCCTGGGATCAAGCCCTGAGTCAGGCTCTGTGTTCAGCAGTGTGTGTGCTTGTCTCTCTCCCTCTGTCCCTCCCCCACTCTAAAATCAATCTTTTAAAAGAGTTGTTTTATCATAATAGATTGTACTTCAGTAAGCCCTCATTTCCATGTAGACTCCAAATAACCAGAATTAATCCATGCCATCCAAGGCTACTTAAAGCTCAGAAAGCACTGAGGCAGAACCCTATTCTTAAGTGACTCTGAACCACTAGTTCAAATGACATGGTATCTGGGAAGAGCAATTTCTTACATCCCAATCTGTTGAAACCAATAATCATGCATTTGATCAAATCCTCAGCTAATCAAAATATGCTAGTCTGTTCTTTTCTGGATAAAGAAGAACAATTACTGTCTGATATGTGGGAGGCTTCCTTTCACAAATCCCGCTTGGCTGAAGCTTACTTGTCGTTGTCATCCCCTGTTGGATCTACAGATTGGAGAGGCCATCAGGAAGGGCTCAGTGAATGACTTGTTTCTTCACTACATCTTCATGGACAACGCCTTTGAACTGCCCACCGGACTTGGGTTACAACTGCAAGTCTCCTCCTCTGGGGTCATCACTCCTGGAATCAAGGCCGGAATGAAGCTAGAAATAGCCAATGTAAGACCCTGTTCACTTTCCCATCCCTCAGGTTGTTCATTTCCTCCGTGGTGGGTTTCTTGTACGATTTTAAAATGTGTGTAGTTCAAGTTGAAGTATATCATCACTGTCATCACCTTACTCATTTTTTTTAAATTTTTATTTATTTTTTAAATTTCTTTTCAGTGTTCCAGAATTCATTGTTTATGTACCACACCCAGTGCTCCAGGCAATATGTACCCTCCATAATACCCACCACCAGGCTCACCCAACCTCCCACCCCCTTGCCCCTCCAAAACCCTCAGATTGTTTCTCAGAGTCCACAGTTTCTCATGGTTCATCGCCCCCTTATTCATTTTTATGAAAAACTTTAGGATTCCACTAGGGGGCTCCACCTGGCTAGCTCCTAGCAGTAAGGAACAAGCTATTCTCAAGAAAATCGGATTCCTGTCCTCTTTTCATCCTATTACGTTAACTTTAAGCAGCTCGGGCACTTCCTGGTGCTGGATATCAGTGTAGTCTGGCTCTGGGGAACTGAGAACATGGCTTTTCTTCCTCCAAAGAAATCACAATAATGTTTCCTGAGGCATGAGTGGTCCAAACATGTTTGCCCAGGGATGGGGAAGGGCAGTTGATCTGACTACACAGGGACAGAGGTATTTAATGAAGCTGAACAGGTCATATTCTGACTTACAGTTGCAGATGGAGCTGGTGACAAAGCCCTCTGTGTCCATGGAGTTTGTGACAAACATGGGCATCGTCATCCCAGACTTTTCAAGGACCGGGATCCAAATGAACACCAACTTCTTCCATGAGACAGGCCTGGAGATGCAAGTTGCCTTGAAAGCTGGGCAGCTGAAGTTCATCGTTCCTTCTCCAACGAGGCCAGTCAAGCTGCTTAGTGGCAGGTAATCTGTCCACCAGATGGGACTAGCCAGTGTGAGAGGGAGAGTGGAAACTGGATCCGTAGGACTTGACTGCCTGAGATAATTCAGGGCCCTGTGATCTTGGGGGTGTGGGGGGAAATAAGGTAGTGAATTACCTACTTTTAACGTAGGTTAGAGTCACCAAATAATTCCAGTTTCCTCGACTATCCAGGTTTCATCAAATTGACATTTAGGACTCACTGATTAATCACTTAATAGGTTATGTTTTTTTGTTGTTTGTGTGTTTGTTTTGAGAATGAAGAAACATAAACTCTAGAGAAATCATCCTTGGGAAATGAACATTCTTTTCATAGGAAAAATACCAGGGAACTTGCTAATCTGTGGTAGCTAGCTCAGTGGATAGAGCATGAGAGTCCTAATCTCATGATTATGGGATGCAGCATATATGGAGAACTCCATTTCAATGATATCCTTAAACACTGATTTATCTTAGTTTCCATATCTTGGACTCATTAATTTGATGATTCAAAAAGAGTAAAAATAGTATTTAAGTGTCTAATGCATGAAGCATGTGGAATGAAATACACCTGACCTTCTAGTGCTTACACATGGAATGAGATATACCTTGACCTCTGGCACTTAATTCATGGGAGGGACATAGAAGTATCAAGTGCATGCTGAGAGGAAACACTGGAGGACATGAAGTTCTGTAAGACCTAGTCTGTGGCACTCGGGGAAAACTTTCTGAAGAAAGCCATGCTTGAACTGATACCTGAAGGCTGTCAGAGTTCTGAAGACCAAGGAGAAAGAAATGAGTGTTCCCAGGCCAAGAGAATGGCTTGAAGGAAAAAGAACAGTCCAGGAGCTGCAAGAAAGTCAAAACTCAGTGTGGCAAAGCGCACAGGGCTCATGGAGGGAAGTGGCAGAGGCTGGCCAGGGTCCACCTTCTGAGCCACCTGAAGGATGGCGGACTCTTCTGAAGGCAGAGGACTTTAAAGGTGGGAGCATAGATAAAGAAAGGCTGGTGTTTTAGAGGACATGCTCTGACTCCAGAGTGGGGCATGGATGGACAAGAAACATGGGTGGGGATGGGGAGACTGGTTGGAGTCTGTCACATCCAAATGTGGTTGAGAGATGCTTTTGACCTGAACCAGACGAGGGCCAGGGATGGTGTAGGAAGGAGCAAACCTACTCCAGAAATTCTTCCGTGGTAGAAGCATGAGCACTTGGTGGTTGACCAGTTGCAAGGTGAGGAAGAAGAGGAAGAGCAGTGGGGTGCCTCTCGCTGAGACAGGGAGAGGTTTGGAGGAAGTTAACAAACTCAGTTTGGGATGTGCCTCATTTGAAGTCCTGCGAGACCACCGGTTCTAATATCCAGCTGGGAGTGGGACCAATGGTTCTGAGCTCAGTAAACAGGCTGGAGCTACAAATACCAATTTGGGCATCACCTGCAGAAGGAGGTTGTTGAGGTCAAACAACAACTGGTGTAGGGTGAGACGCGATGGACTAGGACAGACGTGTAGAGAATGTGAATGTGTGAAGCAGCAGAGGAGAAGCAGGAAAGAGCGAGAAGTAGCGTTCAGGGAGGCGGAAGAAGGGCCAAAGTTGTAAAGGGTCTCAGCAGCCCAAGAGAGACCCGAGAGAGACCCGAGAGAGACTGCCAGGATTACCTCATAGGCAGCTAAAACTGACAGAGTTCCAGCCTATCGGCAAGGCTAGCTTTTCAAGTACCCTTAAAATGAGGAAATAATACTGAGAAAAGAACATGATATTTCCCAAAAAAAAAAAAAAAAAAAAATCCTTGGATGAAATCAGGACATTGTTGAACTTTGTTGGACTTACTAATTTTTTTTAAGTCCATACTTGAGAGGAGGATTCTATCTATCATCTGTTCAGAGGTCAAGGACTCTAAAGTCTTAATATGGCCCTAAGTGAACAGGTCTCCCTAATGCTCCTGGGAGATCAAGGAAGATAAATCCTAAGAAGGTCCTCTGGAGTTAGGAGCAAGAAGGTGGTTGGAGATGCTGACGGAGGCAGGCCCGGAAGCATGATGGTGTGGTGTCAAATCACAGTTTGTGAGAAGCATGTTGAAAGAGTGAAGACCATGAGGCCGACCCGCTTCTTGACTGTGAGGGAGACGAGGGGGGAGCAGGGAAAGAAAAGGGTGTGTGTGCATGCGCACACAGGTGCACACATGTGATAGGAAAGGTGTGCAATGGGGAGGTGTGCATGATGGGAGAGATGTGTGATGGGAGGGGGGTGTGAAGGAGGTGTGCGATGGGGGAGGCTTGCAAAGGGAGAGGTGACTTAGACTTGTTCCGTGTGGGAAAGAAGTAGAAATAAGCCAATGCAGTAAGAGTTACCCTTAGGCTTCCCTTCACTAACGGAAGGAAGGGGCACACCTGAGTTCAGGGCCCAGGGATCCTTATTCAACATCGGAGTCTCTGTTTCCTCTGTAAAATAAGGAGCCTCCTAATTTCTGCCATTGTGGGGATCCCAGCGAACAAAAGCGAACACCTCAGGGCGATGCCTGAAACAGAAGATTCACTGTGTTTGTTGCCTTGTTGATGTTTGTGCTGTTCGTTGTTTCTGAGTGAATGAGATAACCTGAGGTGGGTGCCGACAGAGGAGAGACAGAGAGCAGGTTAAGGGGGCACACGCTGGCACCGCGACCTACATACGGCCATCAGGGGTGTTCACTTCCACTGGTAACGTGAAGGTAACACTGGTTTCTTCTTTCTTCCCCAGTAACACATTGCATTTCGTCTCCACCGACAAGACAGAAGTGGTTCCACCTCTCAATGAGAACAGGCGGTCCTGGTCAGCTTGCAAGCCTCTCTTTCCTGGCCTGGACTCCTGTACCTCAGGCACTTATTCCACCATCACCTCCCTAGACCTGGCCTCCTACTATCCGCTGACCAGGGACACCAGGTCAGAGTCGCTCAGTGTCCCACCCTGAATCTGCTCCCCTTCCATATTATGGCCACTTGATGGGGTGAAGGGAAATCTGTGTGTTGTAAGAGGCCTGTGCCACCAGCCTTGGGTGTCCGTACCATCCTTTAATTACTTAAAATAGCGGTCCTCTGTCCAGCACACCTGAAAGGCACTTATATTCCTCTGTAAACTTTGAGTAGGACTGAGTTTCTTCATAGGTGAGGTGGGGCGGGTGGGGATAGGGGCAGCTGGAAGGTAAATCATGAGCCTAAAAGAGGGTCCTAGCTCAGAAAATAAACAACCAAGATGATTCTGGCACACTCCCTCCAGGGAGCTAAAGCCATTGTACTTGTACAATTGTACCACTGTACTCCTTTGAAAACATCTCTGTATAGATGGTGTCTCCCTTTTCTCCCTTATGCATTAGGGAGTGGAATCAGAACACAGATTCCACTTTGCTCCTAAGTGTCCAGGTTTCTGAGCCTCCACACCCATTAGCTGGATTTCCCCTGGGAGCCCACTGAAGTGTTCGAAGCGCTGGCCGTGCTTGAGGGCTCCTTGTCTTCAACTCTCTCTGCTCCCTCTGCTTCTTGTCAGCTTTGCTGACACAACCAGCCAGCTCCTGCTCTGTGTGTCCAAACCCCCTGGGATCTCCCCCGGCCTTAGGTTCTTGGAGGGATGGAAAGGGATCAGAAAGATCCTCCTGAGTGAGAGACAAGAGATGACATTAAAATAAGGGCCATACATTGGTTGCCATGGAGGAGGAGTTATTTGGGGGCGGTTAACATCGTCACCGAAAACTCTAACATTGTGTACATGCCCTGGGACATCTTTAGATTTGAACTGGAACTGAAGCCCACGGGAGAAGTCGAGCAGTATTTGGCCAGCGTAACCTACGAACTGCAAAGAGAGGCTGGCGCCCCAGTGGACACACTGACCTTTGTAACTCAGACAGAAGGCAAGTATCCAGAAAGGGCTCCTCCAGCTCTGCCTCGGTCTCAGATCCAGGACTCACAAGGAGCACTAATTTACTGAATTTAACAAATATTTACTGTGGTCAGGCCACTTGTAAGAGCAGAGGCTAGAGCAATGAACGGTGGTGATCAAGTCTCTGCCCGCATACCGTTTACAGCCGACAGCCAAACACGTAACTCTTCAGAATGCCAGACTGGTGCTGGGGAGAAAATTAGTTAAAGGGATCTAGGGAATGTCTAGAGTGACAGGGAAGAGGAGGGGTGGGGGAAGACAGTGCCATTTGACATGATAAGGGAAAGGGTCACTGGTAAAAGAACGTTAAAAAGAGACTTGAAGGAGATAAGGGCATGAGCCATATAGAAAGAGTGTTAACAGTCTGAGGGGCTCATAGGTTCAAAAGCCCTGAGGCAGGTGTATGGCTGCCAAATTTGAGGAGAAGGAGGGAAGCTGGTATGACTGAAGAGGAGAGATCAGGGAGGAAAAGGGTAGAGAGCGAGGTCACAGAGATAGAGGGTGGTACAGGAAGGACGTGTTTGTACATCGTGGCAAGGATATTGGCTTTTACTGTGAGTGAAATAGGAAGTCACTGGAGAGTTTTCATGATCTGATCTATGTTTATAGTGGGGAAAGACGTTAGGGGGGAGAGGGACATTGCAGTGGGCTGTTGCGGTGATCCAGGCCAGAGATATGGGCACTTAGGATTAGAGCAGAGGCAGAAGAGATCTAATGGTTGGATTCTGGACATATTTTGAAGTTTAGTTTTCTTGGGATTTGCTGATAAGGTGGGTGTTGAAAGTAAGAGAGAAGATGGAATCAGGATGATTCTAAGTTTTTTGGCCTGAGGAACCGAGTGGAGTTGCTGTGTACCTAGATACAAAATGACTGGTGGAGAAGTAGGTTTTAGGGAACATGGCAAACTTACATGCTCACTTTGGAAGGTTTTTTAATGTAGGAATAGTATGTCACAAAATTAAATGAGAAAAACAAAACCCACAGGAAATGGGGTACATGCAGGGAAAAAAAAAGGTCATGTAACAACTTTCCAAAGGTATAAAATGGGCAATCCTGTGAATTGAAAACCTAGGAATCTTCTGACAAAGGAAGGAGAATTTGGGGAGAGGGGAAGCCAGGACTGGCATGGCTAGGAACCAAGAAGGGTGTCACAGGTAGAGAGTCACATAGAGATGTCCTGTCTGCCTGACACAGAAGGACCTCGAGGCTTTGTTGTTCCCTGACTTTGCCAGGTGTGCCCCACGTCAGATCTTTTCATTCCAGGTCCCAGTGCCTGGAATGCTCTCCCTCCAGAACATGGTATGGCTCAGACCTACTCTTCATTCGGGTCTCTGCCCATACCTTGCTTTATCAGAGAGAACTCTCACCACCACACAGGAAATAGCACCTCTCTATCCCTCTCTTTATTGTCTTCCTAAGTTTTACTTTTCTTCATGAAATCTAGCATCATCTGACATAAGTAATATGATTATTGTCTTGCACCCCCCCCACTAGAATGTGAGCTCCATGAGGACAAGGACTCCCCAATGCCAAGAGCAGTGCCAAGCATGTGACAGGCAATCAATAAATATTTGCAGACTGAACAAATGTATAGTTAGGAATTGAAGGTAAAATCCTAAACTGTGTCCTCATTTGAGCACATTGAATGACTACTTAGGATTTCTCTGCCTTTTCCTCTCCTTCCTTCCTAAACATAGCTTCTGAATACACATGTCTTCATTCTCTCATATACCCTTTCTAGGTGCAAAGCCGACCGAGGCTACTATGACGTTCAAATATAACCGGCAGAGGATGATGTTGTCCAGTGAGATCCAAATTCCAGATTTTGACATTGACCTTGGGACAGTCCTCAGAGTTAGTGATGAATCTACTGTGGAAAAAAAGTCTTACAAGCTCACTTTGGACCTTCAGAACAAGAAAATCACTGAGGTCGCTCTCACTGGTCGCATGAGGTATGGAAGGCTTGGATGATCTGACCTGAACTGCAGGCCCTTGTAGCTCTGTCCCTGCTTCCTTTTTAGCTATAAGGCTGACCCAACCAGGGGCACGTGGGTGGCTCAGTCGGTTAAGCATCTGCCTTCAGCTCAGGTCATGGTCCCAGGGTCCTGGGATTGAGCCCCAGGTCAGGCACCCTGATCAGCAGGGAGCCTGCTTCTCCCTCTACCTCTGTCTGCTGCTCCCCCTGCTTATGCTTTCCCTCTCTCTCTCTCTCTCTCTCTCTGTCTCTCTCTCTAATAAATAAATAAGTCTTTTTAAAACCTTTTTTAAAAAGTGCTGACCAAACCAGGGGCATCCCCAGTTTGTGGTCTGAGGGGCCGATAGAGCCCTCAATACTCCGACCGTCTACACATGTCTAGTTGGACCTTCCTACTATTTACTGTGCACTTACTACTCATCAGGCATTGTGCTGGGTTCTCTGAAGGAATCATCTCAGTTCTTATAATAAACTGCCGCCTAGATATGAGTCTCCATGTTTTATAGATAAGAAAATGGGAGCTCAGAGGGGCTAAATATTTGGCCAAAGCCAGAGAGCTAGTAAATGGTACAGTGGGATTCAGACAATTTCTGAAAATCATTTCTTTCTCCCACACCTCCTTGGAAAGTCCTGCATTTGTGCCAAAGTCAGCTTCAGAAGTTAATGAGCTCATTTTCGGAGCCGTTCATGTATCTCATTTTTGTCGCCACAGATGACACTTTTGTTTAATCCTGTGTATGCCCTTGGAATGGATAGTCATTGATGTCAAATCATTTTCTTTTCGATAGCTACAACAAAAAGGAAGAAGGCAAAATCAAAGGTGTTATTTCCGTGCCCCGTCTGCAAGCAGAAGTCAGAAGTGAAATCCTTACCCAGTGGTCTCCCACAAAACTACTCCTCCTAATGGACTCGTCCGCCACAGCTTACGGCTCAACAATTTCCAAGAAGCTGGTCTGGCGTTATGGTATGTACCTCCTCTCCCTGTGAGCACTTCTGAGAGCACCATGGACGGGAGGGTATTTCTGAGAGGCATGGGTTAGGGCTGACCTGGTACTACAAATGATGTCTCACATGTGCACTTTCAGATGAAGAGAAGATTGAATTTGAATGGAACACAGGCACCAACGTGGATACCAAAAAAGCAGCTTCTAATTTCCCTGTGGATGTCTCTGATTATCCTAAAAGCTTGCATATGTATGCCAATAGTCTCTTGGATCACAGAGTTCCTCAAACAGACATGACTTTCCGGCACATGGGTTCCAAATTAATAGTTGTAAGTACAAATCAGTCAGTTGATAAATACATAGTTAAAAGAACTAATTACATACTCAACTCTGAGTTAGGTGAAGAAGAGTATCCAAAGATGGATAAGGTATGCTTCCTACCCCAGGGAATTTCTGGGGAGCAAACAAACATGAATGCATGGTTAGTTACCCATTTACACAGGCCATATGTGATAAATACCTAATGAATATTACTAAGCTTCAAAGGAAGCTTCAAGACCTTGGCTAGGAGTGTGCCTATGTTATATATTCTTTTTATAAAATCCAGGAAGAGATCAATGATGAACACCCAAAATTCATAATTTTCTGTGATTTCTTTTTAACTTTCAGTGCATTATTTTGCTTAATGATTGATCTGTTGAATATAGATTATCGCCTGATGTTAATTGTACTTTGAGGTCCCTCCATACCCTTTGCTCTAAAAGCTTCTTTTATTTTGTAGGCAACAAACACATGGCTTCAGAAGGCATCTAATCATCTTCCTTATGTCCAGAATTGGCAAGATCAACTCAGTGGCCTAAAAGAATTGTACCTCCAGAAAATGGGATTGCCTGAGTTCCACATCCCAGAAAACCTCTTCTTGAAAAGGTAAAAAAAAAGGAAAAGAAAAAAGAAAAATTTCTTGAACCATGGAAAGTAAATGGAAGGTTTTACTTAGCATAACTTAGACTCTTTTTAAATTTACCTTTTTAAGGGAAATAATTGAAGCATCTTAAGGAGATTGATAACTCTCACATAAGCACGATGGTATTTTTGCTTTATGGGTCATGGGATCTGAATGTGAACACCAGTCCAGTCAGAAAGAACCTAAGAAAGTAATTGGGGGATTCTGGTACATTCCCACAAAGAGGTTTTATGTACCGCAGACTGAATTTGAAAGCCATCTAGTTTTCCTCCATTATAAATGAACTATTATAATAGTCCACTGTATGTGCATAGTATTGAAAAAATTTCAAAGGGCTTTTAGGTATGCAAGGCCAGCTCTGTGAGATGGGTACGATTATCCTCCCTATACAGATAACATCACTGAGATTCAGAGAGGCATAGACACATAGCATCACCACTCCATGGAAGCTAAAACTATAGCCCAAGATTACTGCCCCTACACCACACTCTTTTCACACACCCAGTTGTCTCATTTCAGTTTGGCAAATAGGAAGTATCTAGTGTCACGTGTGTGTAAGATGTTACACTAATTGCAGTGAGGAGATAGAAACCAGATAAAGTGTCATCCTTCTTCCCAGGAAGAACATGTAGGCACTGACAACTGAACAAGTTAATTATGTAAGCAGAATTGCGACATGTTCTTTGAGATAGATTTAAGGTACTGGCTCTTGGAAGGGTTTTGCATGGATTTGAGTCTGTGATGGTTGGAGGTAAAAAGCAGGATTCTGGACACAGGGAGCAGCATGAGGAAAAGGCAGTGTGGGTTGGGGAATGGGGCACATGTACCACTGCCTCTGTCAGAGAGCAGGGAACTTTGAGTTCTTGATGTCTGACTGTGGGGATGTTGTCTTTCTTTCATTTTAGTGATGGCCGTGTCAAATACACATTGAACAAGAACAGTATGATAATTGAGATTCCTTTGCCTTTTGGTGGAAAATCCTCCAAAGATCTAAAGATGTTAGAGACCATTCGGACACCAGACCTCAACTTCAAGTCCGTAGGATTCCACCTGCCATCTTGGGAATTCCAAGTGCCCACTTTTACCATTCCCAAGTTGTATCAACTGCGAGTGCCTCTTCTGGGTGTTCTAGACCTCTCTACAAATATCTACAGCAATTTGTACAACTGGTCTGCCTCCTACACTGGTGGCAACACCAGCACCAACCACTTGAGCCTTCAGGCTCGGTACCACATGAAGGCTGACTCTGTGATTGACTTGCTGTCCTACAGTGTGCAAGGTGAGCCATGGTCGGATAGAGGGTGCACAGAGTGAATTCATTGCATGCTCTGACAGGATAGTCTCCTCTGGGAAGGAAAAGACTTGGGCTTTCTTACAGATATTTCCCTTCTATTTAGAATCCTACTCATTCATTCATTCACTCAACTAACAGAAATATTAATTAAACGTATAATATGTACCAAGCATTCTACTGGGGCAGCAACAGAGTAAGAAGGCAGCTAAACTGATAATGAAAATTCAGCGTAGGAGATACTGTGAAGGGTATAGTGGGAAAGTACAAGGCACAGAGAAGCACTTTATAAGGGAACCCAACAAGATCTGTGGTGGTCAGGGAAGCCTTTTGCTGTCAGATTTTATGCTTGTGTTATGGATGGAGGAGACTCTTGCATGACTAACCCAGATTAAGGGGACTTTATTTTTTTTTGAAGGGGGGTACTTTATTACTGAAAGGCTTTCAACATAGAAATTGCTATGGAAATTTATTATTTAATTTAACTAATTTTAATTTTTATGTCAGGGTCTGGAGAAACAACCTATGACTACAGGAATTCATTCACATTATCATGTGATGGGTATCTACGCCACAGATTACTGGATTCAACGATGAAATTCAGCCATGTGGAAAAAATTAGAAATAATCCAGCCTCAAAAAGTTTGCTCACATTTGAAGCTTCTAGTTCCTGGGGACCTCAGATGTCTGCTTCAGTACATTTGGACTCAAAAAAGAAACATCATTTGTATGTCAGGGAAGCCAAGATTGATGGGCAGTTGAGAGTCTCTTCGTTCTACGCTAAAGGCACATATGGCTTGACTTACCAGAGGGATTCTAACACTGGCCAGTTAAGTGGAGAGTCCAACCTGAGGTTTAACTCCTCCTACCTCCAAGGTACCAACCAGATGACAGGAAGCTATGAGGATGGAGCTATCTCCTTAACCTCCACCTCGGATCTGCAAGATGGCGTCATTAAAAATACTGCTTTCCTAAGATACGAGAACTATGAGCTGACCCTGAAATCAGACACCAATGGGAAGCATGAGGACTTTGCCACTTCTAACAAAGTGGACATGACCTTCTCCAGGCAAAATGCGTTGTTACGTTCTGAGTATCAGGCCGATTACAAGTCATTGAGGTTCTTCACCCTGCTTTCCGGATCACTAAATTCCCATGGCCTTGAATTAAATGCTGATATTTTGGGCACGGACAAAATTAACAGTGGTGCTCACAAAGCAACGCTAAGGATTGCCCAGGATGGACTGTCCACCAGTGCAACTACCAACTTGAAGTATAGCCCGCTGGTGCTGCAGAATGAGCTGAATGCTGCACTTGGCCTCTCCGGGGCATCTATGAAATTAACAGCAAACGGCCGCTTCAGGGAACACAATGCGAAATTCAGTCTGGATGGAAAAGCTGCCCTCACAGAAGTGTCACTGGGAAGTGCTTATCAGGCCATGATTTTGGGCATCGACAGCAAAAATGTCTTCAATTTCAAAATTAGCCGGGAGGGCCTGAAGCTTTCAAATGACATGATGGGATCTTACGCGGAGATGAAGCTTGACTACACAAACAACCTGAATATTGCAGGGTTATCTCTGGAATTCTCTTCAAAACTTGACAACATTTACAGCTCTGACAAGTTTTATAAGCAAAATGTTAATGTACAGCTACAGCCCTATTCTCTCGTAACTACTTTAAACAATGACCTGAAATTCAACGCACTGGATCTGACCAACAGTGGGAAATTACGGCTAGAACCCCTGAAGCTGAATGTGGGTGGGAACATAAAAGGACTCTACCAAAACAATGAAATAAAACACATCTACACCATTTCTTACGCTGACTTATCGGCAAGTTATAAAACAGACACCGTAGCTAAAGGGCAGGGTATGGAGTTCAGCCATCGGGTCAACACAAACATGGCTGGGCTGGCTTCGACCATCGACATCAGTACAAACTACAACTCAGACTCACTCCATTTCAGCAACGCTGTTCACTCTGCCGTGGCCCCATTTACAATGACCGTTGATGCACACACAAATGGCAATGGGAAACTGAGTCTCTGGGGAGAGCACACTGGGCAGCTGTATAGCAAATTCCTGCTGAAAGCAGAACCTCTGTCCCTTACATTCTCTCATGATTACAAAGGATCCACAAGCCACCATCTCCCGTTGAAGAGCAGCATCACGACTGCTCTTGATCACAAAGTCAGCGCCCTGCTTACTCCGGCTGAGCAGACCGGCACCTGGAAGCTCAAGACCAGGCTGAATGAAAATGGATACAGCCAGGACTTCGATGCTTACAATAATAAAGATAAAGTTGGTGTGGAGCTTCGAGGACAAGCCCTGGCTGACCTCACCCTGCTAGACTTCCCCATTGAAGTGCCATTTTTGTTCAGTGAGCACACCAACATAATTGACACTTTAGGGTTGAGGGATGCTGTTGACCAGCCCCAAGAATTCAGTCTTGTTGCTTCCGTAAAATATGATAAGAATCAAGATGTTCACACCATCAACCTCCCATTCTTTGAAATCCTGCCAGAATATTTCGAGGAGAAACGAATGGTGATTATAACCGCACTGGAAACCATACAGAGAGAACTGAAACTCATTGATGTTGATCAGTTTGTGAGGAAATACAGAACAGCCTTGGACAAGCTCCCACAACAAGTCAATGGTTATTTGAATGCACTCAATTGGGAGAGACAAATTTCGAGTGCCAAGGAGAAACTAACTGCTCTCGCAGAGAATTATAAAATTACAGAAAATGATCTACAAATCACATTAGACAATACCAAAATCAGCCTTAATGACAAACTGTCTCAACTAAAAACATATGTGATACAATTTGATCAGTATATTAATGATAATTATGACTTAGATGATTTTAAAACTGCTATTGCTAAGATTATTGATCAAATCATTGAAAATCTGAAAATTCTTGATGAACGTTATCATATCCATGTAAATTTAGTAAAAACAATCCATGATGTGTGTTTGTTTATTGAAAAGACTAACTTTAACAGAATTGGAAATAGTACTGCATTTTGGATTCAAAATGTGGATGCAAAGTATAAAATCAAAATCCAGATACAAGAGAAATTGCAACAGATCAAGACACAGATTGAGAATCTAGACCTCCAGCACCTTGCTGAACAGTTAAAACAGCAGGTCCAGGCTACTGATGTCAGAGTTCTTTTACATTGGTTGAGAACTATAATTCCATTTCAAAGAATACAGGAAATTATTGAGCATGTCAAATACTATATTATAAATCTTATGAAAGATTTTGAAGTAGCTGATAAAATCAGTGCACTTGGAACCATGTCCCATGAGTTAATTAAGATGTATGAAATAGACCAACACATCCAGGTTTTAATGGATAAATCGGTACAGTTGGCCCACCAATATAAGTTGACAGAGACTGTTCAGAAGCTAAGCAGTGTCCTACAACAAGTTAAGATAAAAGATCACTTTGAGAAATTGGTTACATTTATTGATAATGCTATCAAACAACTTAAAACATTGTCTTTTAAAAACATCATTGAACAAGTAAACAGATCCCTTGACTTGTTGGTAAAGAGATTAAGGTCATTTGATTACCACCAGTTTGTAAATGAAACCAATAACAAAATCCATGAGGTGACCCAGAGACTCAATGGTGAAATCCAGGCCCTGGAACTTTCACAGAAAGCTAAAGCACTGACACTGTTTGTAGAGGACATCAAGGCCACGGTCTCAGTCCATCTGGAACACCTCAAGGGCACCCAAATAAACATATTATTTGATTGGTTGCAGGAAGCTTTAAGTTCAACATATTTAATCTACATGAAAGAAAAATTCCGAGAAACCCTAGAAGATATACGAGACCGGTTGTATCAAATGGACATTCAGCAGGAAGTTCAACGGTACCTGTCCCTGATCGGCCAGGCTTACAGCACGCTTGTCACTTTTATTTCTGACTGGTGGAGTCTCGCCGCTAAGAACCTCACTGACTTTGCAGAACAGTATTCTATCCAAGACTGGGCTGAGAACCTGAAAGCCTTGGTAGAACGAGGATTCACTATTCCTGAAATCCAGACCACTTTCGGAACCATGCCTGCCTTTGAAGTCAGTCTCCATGCTCTTCAGGAAGCTACGTTTCAGACTCCGGACTTCATAGTCCCCCTGACAGATCTGAAGGTTCCATCAATTCAGATCAACTTCAAAAGGTTGAAAGATATAAAGATGCCATCAAAGTTTGCCACGCCAGAATTTACTGTCCTTAATACCTTCCATGTGCCTTCCTTTACAATTGACTTGGTAGAAATAAAAGCAAAGATCATCAGAACCATTGACCAAATGCTGCATGGTGAGCTGCAGTGGCCAGTTCCAGAAGTGGACCTGAGGGACCTGATGGGGGTGGACACTATTCTTGCTAGCATTACTCTGCCAGACTTCCATCTGCCAGAAATCACAATTCCAGAACTCATAATCCCAAATCTTGATTTTAAAGATTATCAAGTTCCTGACCTTCACATACCAGAATTCCATCTTCCCAGCATCTCACCCACGGTTGAAGTCCCTACTTTTGGCAAGCTTCATAGCCTTTTGAAAATTCAGTCTCCCCTTTTCACATTAGATGCAAATGCTGACATTCAGAATGTAACAATTTCAGGGAACAGGGCAGAGATCACAGCTTCCGTCACCGCCAAAGGAAAGTCCAAATTAGAAGTTCTCAATTTCGATTTTCAAGCCAACGCACAGCTCTCAGACCCTGAGATTAACCCACTGATTATGAAGCAATCCATGAGGTTCTCCAGCAAGTACCTGAAAACAGAGCATGAGAGTGAAGTGCTGTTTTTTGGAAATAGGATTGAGGGAAAATCAAACACGGTGGCAGACTTACACACAGAAAAAAATACGCTGGAGCTTAGTCATGGTGTGCTTGTCAGGATAAACAATCAGCTTACTTTGGACAGCAACACAAAATACTTTCACAAATTGAACGTCCCAAAGCTGGACTTTTCCAGCCAGGCTGAGCTGCGTAATGAAATCAAGACCCTGTTGGGAGCTGGACATGTAGCATGGAATTCTTCTGGCATAGGGTCATGGAAATGGGCATGCCACACATTCTCAGATGAAGGGTCCCATGAATCACAAGCTGGCTTTACTGTGGAAGGACCCAGTGCTTCCTTTGGATTATCTAATAAGATCAATAGCAAACACCTAAGATTAAGCCAAAACTTGGTTTATGAATCTGGCTTCTTCGACTTTGCTAAATTTGAAATCCAGTCACAGGTTGAATCCCAGCATGTGGGGCGCAGTGTTCTGGCTGCTAAAGGCACAGCACTGCTTAGAGAAAGGAAGGCAGAGATAACTGGCAACCATGATGCTCATTTAAATGGAAAAGTTATTGGAAATTTGAAAAATTCTCTTTTCTTTGCAGCACAGCCATTTGAGATTACTGCATCCACGAACAATGAAGGGAATTTGAAAGTTAGTTTTCCATTAAAATTGATAGGCAAGGTAGACTTCCTGAATAATTACGCATTGTTTTTGAGTCCCAGCACCCAACAAACAAGTTGGCAAGCAAGTGCCAGGTTCAATCAGTATAAGTACCATCATAATTTCTCTGCTGGAAACAATGAGAACAGCATTGAGGCCCACATAGGAATAAATGGAGAAGCCAACCTGGATTTCCTCAACATTCCTTTGATGATTCCTGAAATGACTCTACCTTACACAACACTCACAACTCCCCAGGTGAAAGATTTCTCCCTTTGGGAAAAAACAGGCTTGAAGGATTTCTTGAAGACAACAAAGCAATCATTTGATTTAAGTGTAAAGGCTCAGTATAAGAAAAACAAAGATGAGCACATCATCCCAATTCCTTTTTATGCAAAAGATTTCCAGGTACTGAGTACCCCAAATGATATTTTCATTCCAGCCATGGGCAATATTACCTATGACTTTTCCTTTAAGTCAGGCATCATCACGCTGAATACCAATGTTGGACTGTATAACCAGTCAGATATTGTTGCTTATTTCCTAACTTCCTCTTCTTCTGTCACTGATGCTCTGCAGTACAAATTAGAGGGCACCTCAAGTTTGACGAGGAAAAGAGGCTTGAAGCTAGCCACAGCTTTGTCTCTGAGTAATAAATTTGTGGAAGGAAATCATGACAGTACTTTTAGTTTGACCAAGAAAAACATGGAGGCTTCAGTGACAACATCTGCAGAAGTCCAAATTCCTATTTTGAGAATGAAATTCAAGCAAGAACTTAATGGAAATACCAAGTCAAAGCCTACAGTCTCTTCATCCATTGAATTAATGTATGATCTCAATTCTACTGCTACAGGAACAATCAACCACAAACTCAACTTAGAGAGCCTCACCTCTTACTTTTACATTGAGTCATCTACCAAAGGAGATATCAAGGGCTCAGTACTTTCAATAGAATATTCAGGAACTATTGCCAGCGAAGCCAGCACTTACTTGAATTCCAAGAGTACTCGGTCTTCAGTGAAGCTGCAAGGGGCTTCCAAAGTTGATGGTATCTGGAACCTTGAAGTAAAAGAAAATTTTGCTGGAGAAGCCACTCTGCAACGCATCTATGCCACCTGGGAAGACAACACGAAAAACTATTTACAGCTAGGTGGCTTCATTTTATCATCTGGAGAGCATACAAGCAAAGCCACCCTGGTGCTCTCTCCATGGAAAATATCAGCCTTCGTTCAGGTCCATGAAAGTCAGCCCCATTCCCTCCTTGAAATCAATTACCTTGGCCAGGAGGTGTCCCTGCTTGCTAACACTGAGAACCAGAAGATCAGCTGGAAAAGTGAGGTCCAGGTTCATTCTCAGTTCTTCCAGAACAACATACAAATTTCTAATGGCCAAGAAGAGGCACGCCTTGACATTGCAAGTTCCTTAAAAGTGTCCCCATGGTTCCTCAAAGATATTGTCCTTCCAGTTTATGACAAGAGCTTATGGGACCTTCTAAAGCTGGATGTCACCACCAGCATTGATACGAAACAGTATCTTCATGCTTCAACTGCCCTTGTGTATACCAAAAACCCCAATGGCTATCATTTCTCTTTCCCTTTGCAAGAATTAGCTGATAAATTTATTATTCCCAGACTGAAACTAAGTGATCTAAATTCAAGTTTTGTCATACCTACATTCCAAGTCCCATTTACAGATCTTCAGGTTCCATCCTACACGTTCGATTTCAGTGAAATAAAAATCTATAAGAAGCTAAGCACTTTGCCATTTTCCCTCTATATACCAACACTACCCAAAGTAAAATTCCCCCAAGTTGATGTGTTAACAAAGTACTCTGAACCAGAAGGCTCTTCAGTTCCCTTTTTTGAGATAACTATGCCTGCATCTCAGTTAACTGTGTCCCAATTCACCTTTCCAAAAAGTTTTTCAGCTGACAGTGCTGTTGGGTATCTAAATGAGGTGGCCAGCAAAATTGCAGACGTTGAGTTACCAGCCATTACCATACCTGAGCAGACTATTGAGATTCCTACCCTTACGTTCTCTGTACCTGCTGGAATTTTCATTCCCTTCTTTGGAGGACTGACTGCACATTTTGGAGTGGCCTCTCCCATGTATAATGGTAATTGGAGTGCTGGTTTGAAAAACAAAGGAGAATATGTTGAAACATTCCTGAATGCCACATGCAGTTCAACCATTCAATTCCTGGAATATGATCTAAATGGTAAGATCCTCTCCTATCTGCTCTATATTTCCATGGGAGTTGTGAATGAATAATTAGATATTTTTGTAAGACTGGAAGCAAAATTACTTCCACAGCAAAATTTTAAAAAGAGAGAAGGAGAAGGGTATATACCCCACATGTAAAAACCATCCTATAGAAAACCTATGACATTCAAGAGGAATAGATTCCAAGAAAGTGTATTTTTTTTTTTCTGTGATGACCTTAGGACTAAAAATGTCTCCTTCTGTTTATCGTTGTTAAATATGGGCTGCATGTTTCAAGCATGTAAAGCATGTAGTTGAGATGGAATTCCCCTGGTTTTCACAATGAAAATGCTTATGTCTTGAAATTCTTAATCTAATGAAATATAGCTTTTCTCCTCTACAGTTGTGGGAACACACAAAGTTGAAGATGGCATGTTCATCTGTAGGACGAAAGGAACATTTGCACACCGTGACATCAGTGCAGAATATAAAGAAGATAGCAAATATCAAGGACTTCAGTATGGAACTTTTATGGAAATCTCACCTCTTTTCAAATCACTGTGATTTTTTTTTTCCCCCAACTCTGTGCCCCTTTCATGATGGCTCATCTGCTTTTCTACTCTCAGGGACTGGAAAAAAGAGATTCACCTTGACATCACCAGCCCAGCATTCACTGATGTCCATCTGCACCACCAACTAAGCAAGAACAGCCTCTCCTCCTCTGTGACCTCCCCAGCCATAGGCACTGTAGCCTTGGACTTGGAAGAAAATAACAGTACCTTAAAATGGAACCTGTACTATCGCCCTCAGGTGAGTCCCATCTAATGGGTTACATACCCTGAGAATGGGTAGCGAATTTGGAAAGATCAATTCAATTCATTACAAGTATTCTCTCAAGGCTTTTCCAAAGTAGGGGAAAACAAGCAATGAGCAGGCTGAACTTTTTCTCTGAGAAACTACTCTCCAGAATGTACTACCATGATTTTGTTGATTTTAGTTATGATGGGCATATTGACATCCTATTTCCACAATTATTTTATTACTTTATGGCAAATTTAGAGTGAGGAGGGTTATGCCTCATCATCTAAATCATGAGCAAACTCTCCTGAGTACAGTTTTCTCATAGAGGTTTCCAGAGTATCTGAGGCTTCAGAAATTTTCCCCACAATAGAAGCGTTAGGCTGAGATATGTCAAATTTCTCTCATGTACTTTACACGTTCTACCGGGGCCAAATCAAAGTTGCCATTAGTAGAAATGAAGAAGCAATAAAGTTCTAGTGCAAGAGTTTGTCACAGGTTTGGAGAATGAATGGCTCCTCATACTTGTATCCTAGAACTCTGCTAGATGGGCTCTGGACTTTTTCCTTTTTGCTACTTCTCCTTTCTCTGAAGTAGTCTTCTCCTGTGTCTTTTTCCACTTTCTCCTCCTCCTCCTCCCCCTCCCCAACACTCTCCCCTTCTTCTAATCTTCAGTCCTTAAGAAGGCCTTAATGTTAAGTGTTACTGTGTAAATGCCGTGCATAATTTTATCTTTCCTGGGTTACATGATAAAGAGGAATTAACAACAGTGAATTTGTTTAACCGTAACACAAACACATGAACTGACATATGAAAGATAAATCCCTTTCAGAGTATGAAAGATCCTCTGATCTTTACTTTTAACTGCTAATGAAGTTTTAGTGTAGTATATTATGTATCAGGATAATGGAAAACATGTTCTTTTCATCTTCTTCTTTTTTTTTTTTTCATTTTAGTCCTCTCTAGATAAAAAACTTGACATATTCAAAACTGAATGGAGGTACCAGGAATCTGGTGAGAACCGTCAGATCAAAGTCAGCTGGGAAGAGAGAGCAGCATCTGAACTGCTAAGCTCTCTCAAAGACAATGTGCCCAAGGCCACGAGGGCTCTTTATAACTATGCTAACAAGTACCACCAGGAGCACACAGGACTCGATCTGGGAGATGCTTCTTTAAAACTGAGAAGAAGTCTGCAGAATAGCGCTGAGTGGGCCTATCAAGGTGCCATGAGGCAGATTGATGAGGCAGAAATAGAGCTCCAGAGGATAGCCAGAGACACCACTAGAACCTACCAGCAGTGGAAGAACAAGGCCCAGGATTTGTACCAGAAACTGTCACTGGCTCAGGGAGACCAAGTTGATTTCCAGGGACTCAAGAATGACATGTTTGACAGATTAATAGGAGTTACTCAGAAATACAAAGTCTTAGTCAGTCATCAGATTGACTCGTTGGTTGATTTCCTGAAGTCCACCAAATTTCAGCTCCCAGGAAAAGCCAGGACATATACTATAGATGAAGTTTGCACTGCGGTCATGAAGAACGTAGGGCAGGTGCTGTCCAAAATATATTCAAAAATCCGCAGTGGGTCAGAAATACTGTTTTCCTATTTCCAAGACCTGATGGAGAAATCTGAATTAATCAAGGACCTAGAAATTAAAATTCCTTTTGAGTCAAAGAACTTTAAACTAAAAAATATAATCTCAGAGTTTGGGAGTCTGTTGGAATATTTATCAGAGATGCTACAGGATATATTTAATAAACTTCAGTCTCTCAAGACTACAGAGATGCTAAGTGATCTTCAGAGCCATTTACAAAACACTTTCCAAAACACAGAAGTTATTCCATACTTAAAGGGGACAAAATTTACTTATCTCATTGATTATATTCAAGACAAGATCAACATAATTTTCAATGAATCTATCACATATGTTTCTGAACTCCTGTCCCTTTACCTTGGCAAGTTTAATGAACTTGAATACAGGCTTCAGGAAGCTTCCGAACAGTTACAGCAGTACCGTCAGTTCATAAAGGATCTTCACAAAGAATCTGTTGATCCAAGTGTGTTCAGCTGGACAGTGAGGTTTTATGAACTTGAAGAAAAGATCATCAGCTTCCTTGAGAACCTAGTGGGTGTCCTTAAGGACTTGCACTCCACTTACATTGTCAACACTGTTATGTTGTCTTCCGAAGTCTCAAATCATGTTGAGCAGTTGCAGAAAGATATCCAGGAATACCTTAGCATCCTTACCGATGCAGACAGAAAAGGGAAAGAGAAGATTGCAGAGCTCTCTACCAGGGCTCAGGAAAAAATTAAAGGCTGGGCCACTGCAATGAAGGAAATCATTTCTGATTACCATCAGCAGTTCAGATATAAACTACAAGATTTTTCAGAACAACTCTCTGATTACAATGAAAAATTCATTACTGAGTCCAAAAGATTGATTGACCTGTCCATTCAAAAATACCACATGTTTCTAACATATATCACTGAATTACTGAAAGAGATACAATTGACCACAGTCAATAACATGATCCCCTTCATCACGGTTTCTCCGGGAGAATTTACTATCACCTTCTAATTGTTTATAGCAATTCTCATTCATTCTTTTGTTTCAATTAAACTTTCATATATTAGGGGGAAATTCAAACTGTACTTATTGATATAACCACACACTGAGCCAACCTTGTGGCAAGCAGCTCACTATAAACAGAAGCCCATATGAGCTGGATCTGCACGGAAGCTGGTATCAGATCTCTGAAGGTCTCTCAAGTCTGGGAAATAACATTTCTTTTGCCAGTTAAAAAAAAAAATTGGGATCTGAGTTATTTTGCTAAACTTGGGGGAGGGAGAACAAATAAATGAATTCTTTATTGCATATACTAGCACTCAATTTGACTCATTCATATTGAAAAATAACAAAATGAGGGTATTGATTCTAATATCTGGTATTTCAAAACTTCTAGAAGAATACACTCAGAGTTTAGAGTAATAGAATAAAAGAGGAAAGGGAGAATTTGAGGAGGGAAATATTTTGCCACCTAAAAGGTTAAAAAGGTAGCTGATATCAAGGATTGTATTTGCCAAGTGAAAAGGAAGAACTATTTCTAAAAGCTTTCATGTAATTTGATTCCAAGGAGCAACTTACTTGTCTTCACGTGCCACAGTCTTCTTCACCCACCAGTCTGCCCTCACTAGGCAAGGCGCTCTTTTGGGCTCTGAGATAAAACAATGGGCTCTTTATTTCATCAGCCTGCCAGGAATGGAGAAAGGATGGTAAGGAAATCCTGGCCTAAAGGGCTTCATGATAATAGGAACCTCAGATGTCTCTCTGCAGCTTAGCAGCATCCACGCAAAGCACAGAAAATAAGGGTGGAAGAGGGAGCATGGAGACATAAATTCCTGACATTTCTGAGACCAAGCATACATTTATGTTCTTGAGTTTCCTTATTCCCCCAAATTTAGTATCTAACAAACCCAAGTATAATCAAAACTTAAGAATGTCTCCTGCCTCATCCACTCACCTCAAACTCTTAGTTTTAAACCTTGGCAACCTCCCGTCAGAGCATCCAAGCTGAGCTCTAGCAAGGGAAGGCTGCAGAGAACCTGTGCAGCACAACCATCATCAATATCTTGGGGAAGGTGAGCTCTATCTTTCCTTTCAATGGCACTGAACAACAAAAGCTGGGTGTGGCCTCTGGAGAATAGGAAATTGGAGATTACCACCCCTTCTGAATCCTAAATGAGGTCTGTTTGGAAATGACTCTTTTTATCCCCAAATTCCTTCAAACTTCATTATTTCCTAAAGCTTTCACATTCCCTTGGTGAAGCCCACTGTTAAAATACACAAGCATTACCTGGAAAAGAAAAACACATTAGCCTATTGGTATCTTAGCAGGATTCTTTAGAACTAAGGAGCCAGAAATAATCCTAGGGAAGTGGAATTCATGGTAGTGTATGGATCTGGTCCTGAAGGAACCAGATAATGAATTGGATAATGAATCAATAGATGGATGGACAGACAGATGGATGGTTGAATGGACAGAGAGTTGAGTGAAAGTGTGGGTAAATGAGGGGTTAATGCCAAATGTGATAGATGGAGGAAAATTAGCCCCAGGTCCCAGGGCATCACATGAGTGCTTCTAGGCATAGCCCTAGAAGAGCTCCCCTGATGAGCTCCGAGTAGCAAGAACGTACTAAGTGCCATATTGAAAGGAGGCCTGGAATTACAGCTTAATTTGGAGGGGAAGGGGTAGTCCAAGGTTTCTGATGTTCATGTAATGATATCTGCGTCGAGGGCATAACAAAAAGAAGAAATAGAACCAAATCTGAAATGATCACGTAATCCCACAGTGCCCACCTGTCCCTTTACATGGTGCTCCTGGATGACTTAGAACACCTTCATTATGCTCAATCAAGTTGGGATAAGGGATACTTGGGAGGACTTCGACTTTGACTTCTTCTTTGGTCTTCTACCATAAATCAGGACACTTCCCTGGGCTCAATTACTGGCTACATTCCTTATTTGCTTATAGATTTGGATTACTTATTTCCCTTCAGTGAGCCTGTTTTCTAAATTACCAAGTGAGGCTAATATCTATCCTGCCTGCCTTTGAAGGGTTGTTCATAAAAAAAAAAAAAAATCCATTGGAATAACACATGTAAAAGAACTTTTACAACCATTAACTTTTTTTTTAAGTGCCATGATTTTTAGATGATAATTTAAATGAGTTTAAGGCAAGGAGAGGAAATGGAAGCAGGGAGACCTATCCAGTTCAATGAGCATTCATTAAATGCTTCCATATGCTAAGCACAAAGGCTCTATAGAAGAAACCAAGGTCCATACGATGCAGTTCATAGGTACCTGCCCATTTGCCTATCAAAGGTAGAATGTGTTATCTTGTGATGGGCATAAAGAAAGTACTATGAGGGCTTATAACAGGAAAGAATGAGAATCAAGAAATTTTCATGAAGAAATTGGAATGAATCTTGAAGATACAATGACAAGTGATAAGGTGGAAACTGCATTCTAGATGAAGGAAAACGTGCAGAAGAGAAGATTGGTGTGTGTGAGAGAGACGCTGGCTCATCTAGTTGCCAGAGCACAGGAAATGTAAAGGGAGACAGGATTGCAAAGGCAGGTTTGGCAGGTTTGCAGAGATCTCAAAAACCAGGGTGTAAGGTGGTACCTTCTTTGCTGGAGAAGGGCCCCCAATGAAAATTTTGGAACAGGAGGAGTGATAGAAGTTCTGATCTAAGAAAACTGCTATGGCAACTCATGTAGAATAAATTGTAATCGGATGAATATGGATACAAAGCTGTGTCAGCATCCAAATAAAAGATGCTAAGTGCCTTAGCCAAGACATGATTGCTAGGAATGTTGAGGAGGGATAGGACATAAGAAGCATCGTGAAGGCATATTTGACAGAACTAAGGGGCTGATTATTTAGAACAGAAGGGATAGTGCAGGAGCTATTGGAAAGGAAGTTGCCTTGATAAATCACCAGCACCAAGAATTGCAGAGGGTACAGGAGACACCAGAAGAGCAAAGGAGGACAATGAGTGAAACAGGAGAGTTATAAAATTTTGAACCTGAATAACTTGAAGGGCTATGGGGCATCATGGAAACAGAAGGAATGTGCTGGAGGCAGATTATTAGTGTAAGGCATGGACTCACAGACTATCACAGCTGGAAAGGGACTATGGTAGGTTTCAAGTTGAAGCGGTATGCCTAAGCAGAAATTACAAGCAAGCTATTAAGCTGGAGATATGTGCTAGAGAGACAATATTCAAAGGAATAGAGACAAAGTAGAATTTTAATTAATATTGCATTAATTTTATGACATAAGTATCCTTAGAAACATAACAAGAAAACAAAGAGGTTTTTTTTTTCTTGTACAATTAATTAGGTATGATCTTGAGAGTGAGCCAACATATACATCTTTTAAAAACATATTGTGAGGTGACATGGAAAATCCTACTATAATCACAGATCTTCTTTCTGTAAAACAAATGGCCAATGTTAAACCAAAGGAGAAGTGAAATAATGGAGCCCAAGCCAGGTCCCTGGAACCTTGGAAGGAAGCATCATCAGGCTGTGTGCTTTAGTTTTACTTCTGGTTCTTGCCCAGAGTAGGGGTGTTGTCCCCACAATAAACCTTGTAATAAATGAGTTCACTGGGAGTGGGCACCCCCAGGTGCATTTAGAGCAAGGCTGGCTAGGTGAGGAGCCCAGTGGCCTTTTACCCATGAGATGAGCAAAACACCCCCCACCCGACTTCTTATTCTAGGTCCCCCTTCTGTATCTAATTTATGACTTAGTCCCCATTCAGTCAAAGAAGAGGCCAAGCTGGCCCTCAAATAGGGCCTGCAGTATGGGAGCTGGATTGGCCAAGCAGATGTTCCCTCTAAAAGTGTCTAATAACCAGAGATAAATGTGCAGAAACAGCCCCTACCTCTTAGCTCATCTCCTTGTCTTGCTGTTTCACATTAAGAGGTCAGCTACAACTCCCTTCTGAGCACTCCATTTGTTGGTGCGATGGTTGGGTGGTCACCAGCAAATAACATTCCAGTTCCTCATAAAAATTAGTGGGGTTTGTGCACATATTTCTGTGAGGAAAGGGCCCTGCCTTCTCCTCCTGCACAGACTGGCTCATGCCCTGCTCAGGTCTGAGCGGTGCTGCGGGTCAGTGATGCCTGGGACACCACGTGCTAAGCCCTGACCTCTGTGTCAATTTTACACCTTCAAATGGCACCACTCAGTTTCAGGTGAAAGGGACAACTCAGGCCTGGGAGGTGGCCTGGTCCATGAGCGGTAGATTGGTGTCCCCACCCTTGTGTTTAAGCTATGGATAAGGCTCTGGCTGTGCAGTGTGACCTCTAAGCTACACTGAGTGGAAGGGTTTGAAGTTGAGACTCTAGAAAGTGGCCTGAGGGAAGGGTAATCGGTGAGCAATCCAGTTCCACCAAATCCCCCTGGTTCCCCAAGTGCACGCCACCCCTTCTCTGCAGGCAGGGAAGGTCAGGCTCAGGGTGTCATGTGGGTCCCTATAGAGCAGGGGACACCAGAACAGCTCCAGGAACCTTAGAGTGGGTCTGAGCTAGCTTGGTGTGACCTATGGTCATTAGAGCACTTCTGGAATTGCAGGAGGTACGAGAAGATCATGGAAACTCATTCACAGTAAGAAGACGACTGAGTGCTATCTGTGGCTCTACTTCACAGAGAGAAGGAATCCTGGGGCAGCCTGTACTCATCTCTTTTCACAAGAATGCCTCAGCACTGGGGCCAAGTTCAGGCTTCACCGTGGGTGGGTTCTGTAATGTCAGGAAAGTGACTTGGTTTTTCCAGTTTCATCTTTAAAATGGGAGTTATGAAAGAATAGATTGAGCCACTCCGAGCAGTAGTAGAAAGTGGTTGCCTCTTATTCATAGGGCTGTAATGAAGATTAAATGAGAGAATGTAGGGGCGCTGGGTGGCTCATTCAGTTATGACTGTATTCAGGTCATGATCTCAGGGTCCTGGGATCGAGCCCCACGTAAGGTTCCCTGTTCAGCGGGGAGTCTGCTTCTCCCTCTGCCTCTGCCCTTCCCCCACTTGCTCACTCGCTCTCAAATAAATAAATTAAAAGAGAGAATGTATATCAAGTGCTTGGCATATGAAGAGTGGATAAATTAATAGTGTCATATTCACAGAAGTAAAAAGGAATGATACACAGTTACAATTATACACAGCTATGTAAAGGGATTTCACAAATAAAGGATGCAGTGAAAACGTAAGATGAAGTGCAGCATAATACCCTTTTCATAAAGTTAAAATCAAGTAAAACCAAACAATTTGTTTTCTAGAATTATAGTTTTGAAGACAGGGAATGGTAAACTCAAGAGTCAGGAGAGGTTCTATCTGGTGGAGACAGGCAGGGGCAAGGATGGGTATATTAGAGTATGCCAGGAAAATGGAACCAGTAAGATATGAGAGATTTATTATAGGAATTGGCTAAGAAATAGAGGATAAGACTATCCAGAATCTGCCCTCTGTAAGCCGGAAAACGAGGAAAGCTGGTTTTGTCCAGCGGGTGATGTCCAAGCCCAAAGACTGAGAACCAGGAACACTGACATCCAAGGGGCGGGAGGGAGAAGACAGATGTCCCAGCTCAAGCAAAAGGAGCAAATTTACCCTTCCTTGTTTTATTGAGACCTCAACAGATTGGAAGGTGAAAGTTTTTCCTGGGGAGGGCCATCTACTTTACTTAGTCTTCTGCTTCCAATGCTGATCTTTTCTGGAAACACCCTCATAGACAAAACCAAAATGAAGGCTTCACCAGATATCTGGGCATCCCTGGGCCCAGTCAAGCTGACACCCGCCATTAGCCATCCCAAGGACGGTGCAGTAGATGTGAATTATGCCATGTTCTTATTCTTGTGGGGACTTGTGTTTAATATGTTACTAATTACTTTAGCTATGTTGTTGATTATCTATGTAAAACAAAAGACAGAAAAGACAAGCCTTTAAGTGCCCAGCACATATGAAGCACTTAATTTATTTTGTGTTTCCCTTTCCCCTTCAGGGCATCACCCTGGGATTTTGGGATGGACAAGCCCTCTTTTGAAGAGAAAATCATCTCATGTCTTTAATAGCTACTTATTAAGCTCCTTCTCTGGGCCAGGCACTCTCCTAGGCATTCAGGGTACTGCTGGGGGAGGCCCTCAGTGTGGGAGGGGCCCAAATGAAGAAGACTAACAGGGATCCTGGGGCTCTGGGGAACCATGGGAACAGGGAGAGAAAGGTAGACTAGTTATAGGGGCCTGGGAGAGTCACTTTACCTCTCTGACCTTCAGTTTCTTCATCTGCAAAATGGGAGAGCTCTACAGTAATGCACTCCAGATGCACTGAATTAGTCTGGGTCCTCCTGCATGTGGAGAGTCTCCACGACTGGCTCTCTTTTATCTTCACTAGGGAGATCCTTCAAGGCCAGCAAACAATGTCTCTTAGTCTTCAAAGTCTTCTCTGATCATCTCTAGAGCATACCCAGGACTTGTGCTTGCATTGGTCTACTATTTTTTACCGACTCATGTTGCTGCCCCAGACCTAACCCTGAAGTCACCCAGGCCATGTGCCATGGGCTTCCCTTGGGGCCTTGTCAGTTTTCCTCTATGTTTTATCTTAGGGCTGGGGAGATGAGGGGTCCAGCCCTTCTTGGGGATTCATTGATTTTGCTAAAACAATCATTCCCTTCTATGAAGTCCTGTCAAGCAACTCACTCAACACTGGCACGTGCTGTTTGTTGACTGACTAACCATTTCACCGAAGTGGTACATCAAGGCTTTCCTCTCACGAAGACATCTGAATGGTCGGAGGAAGAAGCTGAGGACTCCTGAGGCTGACTTCTGTCCTTTGAAGGAAGACTATCCGCATCCTCCCTAGGAGATGAGCGGCCAGGGGCTGCTCAGGATGGTGGGGAGGCAAAACTCCCCTGTTGTTTCTTCTACAACTGCTCCCATCCTAGGAACTGCCCCCATCCCCCTAAGAACAGGCCTCCTCCTTCCTGACTCCCCCCCAACCCCCAACTGAGTCTTCAGAAACCCCAGTGGACACCAGGCCTCCCAGTCCTCCATCCAGTCAGTGGAGCACTTGGCAGATTCCACAGTTGTCTCTTCCAGAAGCTCCTTCATGGCTGTTGGGAGGCCTGGCTCCTGCTCCATCTCTGTCCCTGACCTGACTGCTTCTGTGAATTAGAGACCTGTCCTTATGGTCCTCTCGGAGTCTCTATCCTTATGTTCCTCCCAATACTGACAGCCTGTGGGCTGAATACGACCACAGTGTGCCCTACTTTAAGCAAAACCTACCTATCTAGAATGCAAGCCTAAAACTCACTCTGCAACCAAGTGTTGGCTGCCTGGATATGCCCACAAAATCCAGCCTTCAAGATCTTCCCTCTTTGACATCTGAACACAGCAGTTGAGCGCCATCCCACATGCCTTCCCGAGGCTCCCTAACGCATGAATGTCCTGTGAGCTCTCCACTCCTGTCTGTCTAGGTCTGTCTCTCTGTGTGTCCCCTGTTTAACTTTCCCCAGGTCCCCACACCCTGTCTGCCCCACCCAACAGAGGAAGACTCTTGCCCCTGTGGCATGAGGAGCAGTTTGACTCTTCCATGGTTATATCTAGGGAGGGGGTGGGCTCTCGTGTTTTATAACCAACAGGCCCATTGACCTATTTTCATTTAAGAAAAAGCAAGCAGTTTTCTTACTAGGAATAATGTTGCCTTCCTTTTAGGCCCCAGACTCCCAATTGCATGCAGCCAGCTTTAAAATACTTTTTTTTTAATCTTTTACAAATAAAACAGAGCAATGACTCATCTTACCATGTATTTGAAAGAATCTATTGATCTAAAACTCTGCACACAACTTTCCTGGATCAAGGTAGATTGGCAAAGAGACGTCCACATACACTTGCCTTCTCCTAAGAGGTCAAGATGAGAGCCTTGCTCAGGGGAAATTACTGAAGTCTTTGGTTTTGTTCTAAGAGATGGGTCCTCTGGATTCTCAGCTTCTTCCTCCAACCATTCAAATGTTTTTGTGAGAGGAAAGCCTTGAAGTACCACTTCAATGAAATGGTTAGTCAGTCAACAAACAGCACATGCCAGTGTTGAGTGAGTTGCTTGACAGGACTTCATAGAAGGGAATGATTCAGGTTCCTGATAGCACATTCTTTGCCTGTGCCCTTTCTGGGCCTAAAGGAAGGAAACAGGTGGGAGAGGGTAGGGGATAGAATTTGCAGGCAATTTTCTTTCTTTTTTCTTCCATTATTACATTCAGTTAGGCAGGCAATTTCCTAATCTAAGAGTCACTTGGGTTGTAAGCTGGTGGCTGAGCCAGTCGCAGCTCTGCCTCAGGTTCCATACACATTTACTAGGTTTAATAAAATTAGGGCATTCTCTTTGCTAAGTCAAAGAATATTCGAAATTTACAACGTACGAGAACCACGTGGGAAATACTCTTATAACGCAGTTTCCCCTTATCCTGTGAACCATTGTACCTAAAATGAATCTTCACTGCAGATTTTGGGTTTTTTACAGAGTGTGTTTCAGTCAGCTTGGCACCAGGCCACATCCTACTGAGGCCACTGGGACACTGTACACAGTAAGCCCACCTGCGTAGCAAGAAGGATTTGTTCTATTGTTACTGAAATACTTCTAGTCCAGGTAATAATCAATCAAGGAAAATCAAGCAAGTTACTTATGCCTTGTCTTCACAGAGGCTCTAGACCGACAGGAACAGGAGATGCTTCCTGTCACCTCGTCACCACTGACACATACACGAGAGCGAGGTTTCCTGGGAGAGTCAGTCAGCTGATCCACTCTCACCTCCAGGGAAGTCTCCTCCTGCCCCCTTGGCTACCCATCATGCTTTGCCATCCACCCCTAGGCTTTTTTCAGTCACTTCCCTGTGCCTGAAACCCCCTCCCTGACCGTCTGTGGAAATAGTCAAGGTCTCCTCAAGTCCCACTTCCTCCCGGAAGTCTTCCAAGATCGGTAGCCCTTGCCTTGATCATCTGTCTGCCCATAATGGAAGCCCACTGTTCCCTGTCAGGTTTGAGGTTCCCTCTGTGCCTGACCCAGCCTGGGCATGCCACAGCACCTCAGCAGCACTCGCCTGCATCAGTCTTGTCTGCAGGCCCTCTCCTCAGAATGGGATGACGTTCCCTGCACACCCCCAGCCCCCCTCGAGGACAGAATTTGGTTGTGCTCCCCCAAGAGTAGCATCCCCCCGCCCTAGATGTGGCCCTGCTTCTGGCCAGCCAGCAAGTCCACCATGGTGGAAAGGGCAAGTCAGGTCAAGAAAAGCCTGGACCTGGGAATCAGGAGGACCAGGTTCTAGTCCCAGCTCTGACCTATGGCAAGGAAGTCATGTCACCTCCCCGAGACTCCTGTTCTTCATCTCGTGATATATCTCTCTCACAGGAAAACAGAAACATCTGGTGGGTGCTGACAGCATTGCACACTCAGGTTTGCACACCGCTGGCCACCAGATAGATGCTTGATAAAGGTGCGCTGACTGGAAAAAGGATGGTCAGGGATCCATGCTGTCCCAGAACAGTGACCCTTCTCCTTCTGGGCTCTGACCTCAGGAACCAGCCTGGCTCCCTTGTTAGTCCGGCTCAGGCCAACTGTCTGCTCCATCTTGATTCTTGCAGAAACTTTCTCTTGTCAGACAGAACACACGCTTCCTGTCAGCTTTTATTTCTGTGAGGGCTTGCTTACGAGCAGGGCATTCTGTTCTTGGAATTTCTTGTTAAAATATTTCATTTAATTAAGTTTTTACAACCAGCTCTGCTTTGTGTCTGTCAGAAGGTAGGGGCCAGGGCAGCCCTCTTCTCAGCTCCCTGGGAGGCCATGTCATGGAGACTCTGGAGAGAGCCGAGGCCAGACCCGGGGGCCGTGTCCCTAGGTCTCCAGGCGTTCCTATGCAGCTACAGGGGCTGGGATCCTCCACGGGTGCATCTCCATGACAGACCCCGCTGGAGACCTAAGTGGAAATCTCTCTCAGCCCAAAAACTAACTGTTCAAGCATAGTCCAGAACAAATATATTATGAATAATCTTAGCTACCTCTTAGCACCCCCAAAACTCCAGTCAAGACCCACTGCTCGTCCCCTTACTACTCAGGACCCTCCTTACCCATTCTTCTGGTCTGTTAAAGCCTTACTCAGGTCCTTCTCTCCTGCGGGTCCTACCCAAGTCCCTCAGTTATAACTGCTTTTCTCTTCCAGTCACTAGCTGGATGGAGATGGCACCTCCCAGGTCAACCTGGTGATTCAGCTATCCTCTTATCCCCTACCGCGATGCACCCCCGGGCTATGGTCAGAGCACCTGTCTCTCCTCCCCAGGCTCCAGCTTGGGGCTGTGGTGGGGAGGCCACAGGAGGTCACTGAACCCGGCTGAGCGTGTCCTTCCCTCTCCCCACAGAGCCCAGCTGCCACAGGACAGGAATGTGTAGTTAGGGACGTGGCAGAAGGTGCTGTTCTCCCTCACCCATGTTTTGAAAGGTTGCAGACCACGTGTGCCTAACAGGTAGAACGTGCGGTCACTAAGAACGGCAGGAGAGGAGGGGGCCCAGGTGAGCAGGCAGGTTTGTACAGACTGTTCTCAGCAGGGGTGTGGCTGCACCCAAGGCTCTTCATGGAGCCTCGGCCAACTCTCTTTTTACAACAAACAAACCAATGTTTCTGCATGAGTCTCCAGGATTCCATGGTAAAGCTTCCCCCCACTCCTCACCGCCCCAGTGCTGCTGGAAAGCCTAGGACCCATGCCTTGGGGACCAGGGAGGTGGGCTGCTTCTACGCCCTTCCCAGCTCACCCCCGGGGGCTAAGGCTGTGCTCTGGCCTGTCATAGGGTGGCACTGGAGGTTGGGGGTCTGCCTCCGAGGGCTCCTTTCCCCCAGCCGGCAGCCTCCTGACCTGGCCCATACCTGGCCTAAGGGAACCACTGTGGCCCCTGGATAATTCCAGGATCCTTGTGGGTTGCTAAGAGCCTGGCTGCCACCTGTCAGGAATTTGCGGTCAGGGATGTGGCAGAATGCGCTGTTTTCCCACACTCATATTTTAAAAGGTTACAGACCATGTGTGCGTAACAGGCAGAACATTAGGTCACTTGTCTCACTTAGAACAATAATCCGTTTTGCTAGGGGTCAGGTTGACACAAAGAATCTGTCCAGACCAGGTCTCTGGATGGGACTTAGCCCTCCCCTCAAACTAATGAAATTTTCAACTCGTGGGTACTTGAGTTAATAAAGTGTGCCACACATCTGCTCAGGCCGCTGGCAGAAGAAAGCCCTGGGGTTCAATTTTGAGATCACTGACATAATGTTTGAGTGGCCTCCCGCTGGCGCCCGGTGGGACACCAAATTAAGGAAAGCCGCACAATGAATGTGTGAGAAAAAACATTAGTGTATAAACACAGAGGCCAAGGCTCCCCAAGGGGAGGGTGAGCGAGGGGAGGCCTTGGAATTACAGAGAGAGGGTCGGTGGGGGCTACCGCTGGGATTTCACGCCAATGGCCTGCAGGTAATGAATTATTTTAAAGGAAATTGGCATCAACATGATCTTAGGTCAAAGAGATGAAAAAAGTAAAAAGAGCATATTTTCTATGGCTGTTGACTTAAGTGCTAAAGTATAATGTGAGTGGTTCTAAACAAAATAAAAACCTGGAGGTGAGACTATAACACAGCCCCGGGAGGGGCTACAATTCAAGTCTGCGGACCCCTGAGAACCTAGCAGCTCCCTCTCACCGGCCTGGCTGGGGCAGAGGGCCTGTCCCCTCCGGGGAGGGGAGCCTCTCGCCCACTGGAACAGGAACTCTTCACGGTCATTCCCAGCAGCCCACAGATAGAAAATCAAACTGAAAATTCCTCAGGAGATGCAAAGCCGGATGGCACCCCTCCCCCAGAGACTCCCAGGCTCTGGAGAGGAAGGGGACCGGTAGCACGCTGAATTTTCTGTGGTCTTTCCTTGGGGAAAAGGGAGAGGACTTCTGACTTCCATGGCCCGGCTCCCAGGAAATGCCACGTGTTTGCTTTGAGGTCCGGGCAGGTCAGGCCTGAGACCTGCCAGCTGACACTTGCCTGCACCTCCCCCAACCTGTTGATGGCCGTAGGCTGTGGAAGCGGAGAGCCCCGCAAGTCCTCAGACCAGGTCCCCAGGCTGCAGGTGGGGGTCCTGGAGGGTGAGGCCACATCACCGGAGCAGGTCAGCTTCCCCTCAGACACCAGTCCAGAGGTTGTGTGGGTCGAGGAGGTATATACCTAAGGCAACGTAAAGGCCACCTGCAGGCTTGGCCAGCCTTCTGTTCAGGTGCTCTGCTGGGGCACTAAGGTCAGAGTAGGGAGGCAGCTGGTGGCTTGTCCTTGGTTTTTTTGTTCCTTCAAGTGCTTACCATGTGCTTTGGGGCCCTGCCCCATCTGGTAGGCAGAAAGGCCAGGGTGAACCGAGCACAGGAGATGAAGACATAAGCCTGTCCCAGGGGGTGGGGTTCAGCCCTCCTGACACATGACGAAAAGGGCTCAGCAAATGTGGCCCACAGGGCTTTGCCTGTAGCACCCCCTCCCCTCCCCTTTCCCAGCATCATGCCACACTTTGTCTATCCCCTTCCCCTGGGAAGTCTTCTCCGACCCCAGTCCCTCAATCTGTAGGGCCCTACTTGTCCTCTGAGCCATGAGCCCTCTCTTCTCCTGACTGTGTACTTTGATGGGAGTTTCACACACCTGGTCCCCTCTGTAGCCCACTTCTGGGACCCAGGCTCTTGGTGGAGCTGAGGGGACAAGACCTTGTAGATCAACTTAGAGCCAAATTGGTCCCAGCTACACACCTTCAAGAAGGTCAGGAGCTTACCCACCAAACGAAAGCCATGTTCCCTTCCTCAGAGAGGACTTAGCAAGGGAGGGGGAGAGGCTGGGCGAGGTGCAGCTGGTCCCCACAAGGGGCCACACCATGATTAATGATGTTCCCCAGAGGCTGTCCCAGCAACTGCACAGGGCCACTGTGGAATGCAAAACAAGCGCCTCTGGGAGCGGCCCAGTCATGCCGCGCAGCTCAGGCCTTCCCTCTCTGCTAGGAGAAATGTCCATGCTTACAGCTTCCCAGCATTCAGCCCAGATCTCCCCCAGGGAAAAGAAGAGGCTTTGTCCTTCAGTCCCACCTTCCAACAGAGGACCCGGAGGAAACAGACTCCATGCCTGGCCACCTGGATCTCATTCCAGCTCTCTCCCGATCTTTTGAGAGCACTGTACCTTCATTCCTCATATGTAAAATGGGGATGACAATAGCATCTACCTCAGAAAGTTCTGGTGAAAATAATAGACATTTGTGTGTGTCAGTGGCTCAGAGGAGTGTCTCACACAATGAAATGCTGTATACATACTTGCTACTTTTATTATCTAATGATCTGATTTCAGAAACTTGTTCTTCCTTGAGAACCAACTCAGCACCTCATGAGCCATCAGCCTCTCCCTCCCTCCTCAACCCCCGAAAGTTGCAATACAGTTCTGGACTATTCAGTACCCAAGGTGCAGGGAGGCCTTGTGCTGCTTGAGTTTCTTCCTCTGCCACTAACTTAAAGGCAGCATCTTCACTGGCCTCATAACATGGAGAGTTTTGCAGGTGATGGGACCAGGGCAGCCAAAGGATGTGCACACACCAGCCAGGCCACGGCTGCTCCCAGCACAGACGGAGCCCAGCAATGCCATCCCCGCTTCTCCCCTCTCCTCAAAGTCACTGGGAGTCGGGCTCCGAGGAGGATATGTGGAGAATGGGAACAACAGTCCGCACGTTTACTGAAGGTAATGAAGGTGTATATAGCATCAACGCCTCACAAGGTCCAAGGGGCAGTTTTGGGGCGCAGACTCAGCAGAGTGAAAAGGCTGTTCCTGCCAGAGGCGCACTGGCCTGATGCCTCGGTTGCCTCCTCAGCCTGCTGGCCCCAGGGAAGCCTGAGGTCAGTCACTTGTCACAATTCTCCAGACCGCAACAGGCCCATCTGTACAATGAAACGGTTGAACCCGGTGATTTTTAAAGGCCTTCGGGTTCTGAAGGACTGCAGAGGGGTCCCTCCATTACCTTTACCAGCACCATCGTCATCATCATCGGGAATCATAACCAACTCCTTTACAATTACTTACTTTGTGCAAGGCAATGTGAATCATCAGAGAAAGTGCATAGTAACATTTTGTGGTCTTCATGGGGGCCACAGTCAGGGAAACTGAGATTCAGAGAGGCTGAGTAGCTCAAGTTATCTATAGCAAAGTGGGCTTAAAATCCAGATCTCTGTGATCTCCGAAACCATACCTGGTAACCTACACTGTGCCATTTGTATGGTAACAGCGACGACACCAGGGCTGTTAACAACTCCTCTGCCCGGCACACTCTATGAACGTGTTCTCATTTCGTCTTTACACCAATCTTACCTAAAGGTAGGTATGGTCACGGTCATCCCATCTTTCCAAGGGCATTAATGCAACTTACCTAGAGCCAACAGTGTCCTTTCTAACACAGAAATCTGATCCTGTCACTGCCTTTAGTGAAAATCGAGCTCATGGTGACCAGAGTGTATTTCCTTAATTACTCACCCAACTTGATTTTTGGTGACAGCAGAACTGATGTTCTTCCCGTGGGCACAAGGAAAACTACACCAGTTATTAAAATATTGAAATACATCTGAGCCAGTTGGTACGCAGCCACTGGCCCAACCTCCCCACAAAACCCCCTAACCTGCCCCATCACTGTAGCACCTTCCAGGGGACCTGTGGGCCTCCCTGGGACTCAAGTGCTGCTGTGTTCTGATTGGTCAGTGCCCACGTCAGGCTGGGTGTCACCCCCTTGGTGAAGGAAACCTATGCACATACTCAGGCGTGTGGGACACACTCTTTACATTCACACGTGGCCCTATGCACTTGCCCACAGAGGACCCGGGAACTCAGAAGTGCTGATGTTAAGTTAATTAAACACGGACGTCGTCAGCCTGAGGGGGTTCCAATGTCTCCGTAGCTCACATTGGCAAACCAAAACCAGCCTGTAAATGTCTCAAGATTTAAACAAATTGAATTCTGGAACACTGAAAAGAAATTTTAAAAGATAAATAAAAATTTTAAAAAATTAAAAAAATAAAGAGAAAAAAATTTTTAGAAAAATTGAAACCTAAAGCACACTTAATCACAAACAACTAGGCTTTCCCAAAGACGGCAACCGCTTCGGCTATAGCTGATCAGACGATTTCCTTGTTTTGCTTCGGGTCTCCCAGACGAGTCTTACCCCTAGCTCAGGCAGTGGGGTGTTCCTCAGCGCGCGTGCTCTAGCACTGCCCAATTTGAATTGACTGTGCTCACATAAACTCTCAAAAATTTCTGTTACGCTGCAGTTTATCTTTCAACGCCAGGACTCTGCCCGGCTTCTATGTACAGACCCCAGGCCCGTGCGTGCACGCGCACAGATACACACATCCGCAGGAATGCGCGCACACGCAGATGAGCAGGTGCGCCTCCCTCATACAGACCCCCGCTCGTGCCTCTGGCTGCCTCTCTGAGGCTGCCAGACATTCTCCTTCCCAGGCTTACTGCCAGCCTCGGCTTCTGAAATGCTCTCTTTCCTGCTCCATGTTGCCTTCAGCGGCTCCCTGGAAATCCAGGGCCCTGCCTCTCGACATGCGGAGGCAGAGAGGAGCGCAGCGACAACGGTCAGATGAAGGGGGACCGAGAGCACGTGCTTTGTCAGCCTGGCCTGGCACGCTGAGCACACACCGCAGCTCAGAGTGATAGAGGCTCTTGCCTGCAGCCTGCAAGCCTCCAGTAAGTCCTTCCTTGGGGAAGGAGGAGGCTTTGGTTCCACCAGCTTCCGGTGAGCCCCAGCTTGGCACCAGCTTCGGGGAAGGGACCAGGGACGTTCCTGATGCTTTCCAGGGGGTACTCCGAGACACTCAGGGAAGGTGGCCTTCCTGTCAAAGTGATAGAAATCTCCAAGAATGCATCACAGCACTTTGCTCTCAAATGAACTCCTGTGCAGGTCAGCTCACAGCTCTTGACTTGAGCACAGATGGAGGTGGAGGCTCCCTCAGCTCCCTGCCTCTCACTCCAGCGAGAGCCAATACGGTGCTGAGACAGGCCCAGGAGTGGAGATGGGCTGTACTTGTTCACCCAACAAACACTAAATGAGCACCTGCTACGTGCCCGTTGCCCTTCAAGGAGAGAACAACACAAGAAAATCACTTGATCCCATCTGGAGTAGCTCTGCCTACACCGCAAATCCCTTATCCCCAGGGAGCACAGTGACATTTTGGTGGTTGGCCTCTGCAACATCTATTGGGGCCCCAAACTTCCCTTCTGTTCTACAATGTATTTGGGTTTTAGAACCTCTCACATCCCTTCTAACGTAAACTTGTTTACCAGGGTAAACCTCCAGAGACATCTAATCTCTCATGACCAGGAGAGCACCTGAGCCTCCAAGGACAGACCTGCAGGGTCTGGAGGTCTGAGGAGCGCAGTGTCAGCCGTGGTCTCTGCCCGAGAAAGGAGCGCTCCCTCCCAGCCCAGGAACTGGGCTGTATCTCACTTTACCGGGAGTATCTCACTTTAGTAAGATGCCCCGAAATAAAACCCATCCCACCTGAAGAACTTCACCTAAAGGCTTGTCCATGATCCTCACTCACTTTTAGCTGCATACCAGCTGTCTCCGTTGCATTCCAGAGCTGTTTGGGGGATTTTCCAGCCAAGTTTCTGTTCCCCAGCACCAGAGGGGCCACCCCAGGACAAAGCCACTCTCAACTGGGGCCACCCACCCACCTGCCTATAGCCTGAAAGTGCCTTGTGCCCTCTCTGTGGGCCAAGGCCACGTCCCACAGCATCTTCACGCCCAGTGAAGTATCAGGCTCAGAGGAATGACCCCTACACATCCTGATTGTGCTTTCCTCCGGCAGAATCAGCTCAGCGAAGGCAAGGTCTCTCCTTTCCTGGACACTCATGTGTCTCCTCCCCACCCCCCATCACCTCTGTACTTGTACCACCTGCCTGCCAGGTAGACATCAGCAGAAGGAGTCAAGGTAGGGAGCCCATTTTCTGGATAACTCCTGCCTCCAGGGGGCTGGCTCGAGTCATCCCTGCCGCTCGTCTCCATCGCCCCCTCGCACCTGCAACCCACTGGGGGCAGAGGAGGCAACATCTGCACACCGGCTGTCCTTAGCCCAAGGGCACAGATATTTTATATGCAGCCCTGAGGTTCAGGCTAAGGCCCACTATTGGCTCCAAGCCAAATTTCCAAATTAGCTAAAGCTCAAAATGGGCCAAAAAGGCTCAGCCCAAGAGAGGGATTTACAGAGCGTTGACCAAGCCATGGGTGTTAAGCTGATGGTGCATTCCTCACTGACTAGAGGACCAGTGGGGGTTTGCTCCATGTTGGACCACAGTCACTGTCCCTGACAACCAGCTGGATGCCAGAGAGCCTCAGGCATGGCCAGTGGCAGAAAGCCTTGCTGGCAAGCCTGGAGCAGAATGGAGCTTTGCTCTCTCCCCTTCCTGCACCAGGGACAGTACAAGAAGGGAAAAAGACAAGAACAAAATGCTGCCCTGACTTTGACTCACCTTGGTAATATCTGCCATTTCAAGTACCTTCCATCCCCGGAAAACATACTTGGAAGAAAACGTCAGCCCCCTCAGTAACATCAAGAATTCACACCATGTCGAGCATTTCCACTGAAATGCTACATTTCTACCCCGTGCTCTCAATGCCCAGAACAAGGCAATCATGTGGCTCGTATTCTCCAATGAGTGACAAGAGCCAAGTTATTTCTGTTTGGTTTGGTTTGGGGTTTTGTCCGTTTCTTAAGCCTCTCACCATGTTTTGTTCATGTCACACCAAGAAAAGCCCTAGATGTCCAGCCCATCCAAGAAGACAGGCATCCTGGGGCCCATGGAACTCAGGGCTTCACAGGAAATCTGCAGGACTAAGCGTAAAGCTGAGCTGAGGACCCCACGTCCCACAGTCTGCGAAGGCGAGTGAGCATTGCTTCCTTTCTCCTCCTGGGGCTATTGGCGCTGGTTGTTACTCTCGTGTCTCTCTCTCAGGTTCTGTCCACTTCTTACTCTTTGTTCAGTTCTGTCTTCCAATGCCTGGCTGAAAACTTTTGGGGGGATGAAAAATCATGGCACCAGCCAATTTATCAGATGTCCAGAGGGCTTGAGAAAAGTGGGCATTCACCATCTGGCAAGTAGAAGGGTTTTGGGAAACACAGAACTCGGGTCTGAGCAGGAGTCCTATTTCAGGTCTTAGTTCTGTCCCCAGCATCCTGCGAGACCTTGTGAAAACCTCCTCTTCCCTCTAGCTTCGGTGTCCTTAGTTTCTTTGGAAGGAAGCCAAAGGACAGAAAAATGTGGAGGGACCCAGAGAGCTGCCCTCCTGGAAAAAGATGCTGAAGTGAATGGGGTCCAACCAAGGACAGACTGATGAGGCTATTGTCCTGGCTAAGGTGCAAGGTCAGGGCCTTCTCCTTGGCCCTTGGAATCATGCAAGTAGTCAGGTTCCCTAGACCCATACGAGGTAGGAGAGCACAGGCAGGGGCTCTTGCTTTCAACTCTGGGGTGCACGGCAGAATTCCTAAGTCACTACATGTAGCAAAGTCCCCAGGGCAGCAAGCCAAGCTATACCCGGGCCTTTCTCTCACCCTGCGTTTGCCCTCCTCTGCAAGGGAAGTTGGTTAGCATGGTCTTGCTTACTCAGTGTGAGCTTCTACAGGACAGAGGTCTGGCCAACCAGCCCTGAGGCAGTTTGCATGTTCTGTGATCTTACATGTGAGTCTTAATGAAATCTTAGGCTCAGAAAGACTAAGACACCATAACCTCTCCAAGAGTGAAAACAGGTAGTAATGTCTACATCCTCCTGGGATTCTCAGTGTTTCTGTGAGATGCCAACACTGTGACAACCACGTTCTCCTCTCCGCCTTCCTTCTGCCCTGGGAAACAAGGCTGGTGATGTGTTTTTGAGAATCAGGCAATGGGAAATTGGGCCCCAGAAAGACAGGTGGAAGGCAAGCAGGGAGCCGGGGATTGCTCGCCCATATGAGGCTGGGAAATGAACCAAACCAGCACCTCCCCAATTCCCCCTTTCGTCCCTTTGCCCCAAGTGAAGCCCCAACCATTAGGATTCCAGAGTGTGCCTCACAGGCATCCCAAGACCCAGCTCCTTATGAAACATTACCATACTCATTTGGGCACAATCAGAATTTTTTAATCATCTTCCTGAGCCTCAGTTTACAGGGATAGATCATTTCCAGATGTGATTCAACATACCAAAAAAAAAAAAAAAAGCACACTCATTGATTAACAAATAATTTCTAGATGGCAAATACATGTGACTAGAATCCCCACTCGCAAGTTGTATCAAATTTTGTTTGAGTGGGAGAGATGTCAGCAACCCACATCCCCCGACCGCCCGCCCCCAGAGAAGTCAATCTCTTTTCAGCTGAGGGCTCCTCCCCAGGCTGGCTCCAGGCACATCTTCTTCCAACCAGATCAAACAGGAGCTGGAGAAAGAGCTCTGGCCCTTAACCAGATCCCCTCTACCACTTTTACTGATGACTTCCCACAGCCGCCGTGCTTTGAACCAAGGGCAAGAGTAAATGATACCTAGAGGAAGAGTTCTGGGCTGCCAATCAAAAAGAAAGCTTTCTCATCGCTTCTCAACAACGAGCTGCCGATGTGAGCTTCCGGGAGACATTTCACCTGTCCATCGTCCTCGCTCTTCGTTTGGCTATTTGATTTACAAACGTTTCTAAATCACTTACGCACTAGTCCCTGATTAGCCTAGGTGTGTGTGCCCTTGTCCACAAGCAGACATTGCTGACCGATGGTTGCACACTTTCCCAAAGAAGGTTCCCAAAGAACCTTCAGCCTCAGTAACCCCCACCTAAAATCTACTTCTGCCTGAGATAAGGACTTAGTACAGGTCTGGTTGGATTTGGGGTCCTCAGTGGAGCTGGCAATTCAACAAAAGAGGCGGATCCCGTCACAGCTGCCGCAGAAGGTGATGGGAACTGAAGATTCCAGAAAGGGAGGAATCTGGGCTTGGTGTGTCGACCCTGATGTAGGAGCTTACGGATTCAAAGGGGGGTGTGCCCATCCTAAAAAGAAAATAAAGACCCTGAGAATTTGGAAGGATGACCCGGAGCCAGTCAAAGTCACTGGACCAGCTTTCGTTTTGACCAGACTTAGCCCCAGGAGCCGACCCCTGCGCACACGGGGACACACTTTGCTCTTTCCCTGGCCTCTCAGAGCCCCTGCAGTTCCCCTAGAGGCTCCACATTCCATCAGTTAATTGGTTTGTTCCTCCCATTCTGTGGCAGCTGATGTCACGTGACATGTGCATTATTCTCAACCCTCTTTCAAATTGTATCAATTCCTCCAGTGACCGTAAGTGATTCTTCGTTCCTGCATGTTTCACGGGGCCACTGGAAGGACGGATGCGCCTATCAAAAGGGAAAATGTCTGCATCTTGGGCTGCAACCAAGCCACAACTTAATTTCCTCCTCTGGCTGTACTTCTGGAGAAGTTAATATGAAAAATGGGGCTGGGGTGACTTTGTCTCAGATAAATAGGCCACACTCCGTAACTGGACAAACAAGGTGCTTGGCTGGAAATAAGATGTTCTTTGGCTGGCATCTCCAAAACGTGACAGATTCTTCCCAGATGCTATTTAAAGCACGCGGCGAGCTTTCCCCGCCTCGATGCATTGCTTACACCGGACTTTAAAAATCAGGCAGAGTAGAAACATAGCACCAGCAATGTTGATTTTAAGAAAACTAATGTTTTCCAAGCACATGCTAGAGAGCAGTCACTGGGAGAAGCACTTTGCCTGTGTTTTCTTACTTAATGTTTACTGCAACCCCTGATGAATCCGGGGTTATAATAAGGAAACTGAGGCTCAGTGAGGTTAAGCAAATTGCCCAAAGACACACAGTTAATAAGTGATACACTAGAGGTTTGAACTCAAGCATAACTTCAAAAGGCGTGGCCTTAACTGCTGGAGGCCATGCCTATCGGATCTCTGTCCACCTCTGTGCTCCTGGCTGAAGCTTGTCACCATGACAACAAGCCCCGATCTGGGCCACAGTGATTCAGCGATGATCAACAACTCAGAAAGGCTTTCTGTCTTTCTCCCAGGAAGTCTGGGGGCCATTTTCCACAGCTGGGGGCCCTCTGGCTGGCAGAGGGGCTGGAATGCTAGGTCTCAGCCTCAGCAGAATGGTGATTGTTCTGAGAGAGAGACAGGCAGGTTTCTGATGAGCATAGAGCAGGCTGAGAGGAGGTATGTGGCTGGTTACTGCCTCACAGAAGGGACGGAAATGCAGCATGAAGGCCAAAATACAGAGAGTTGACAATGTGTTACTTTTACAGCCAAAAGCCAGTGTTTCAGGCAAAGCAGAAATTCTATATTGAGCACACCCCCCTGTCACAGCCCAGGATGATGACTTTCAAATGCAAATATAAAATAACACACAGAAATTTGTCATGGATCTCAGTTAATGACTCTCTTTTACCCTCCAGAAATATCCATTACCACCGGCAAGCATTTCCAGCCACAATTTCTTTCCAGCTTCGTCTACATCTCTACATTAGGCCCAGCTTTTCATTTCCTGTAGAACAGTGGTCCTCATCTTGTGGGTCTGGATCCTTATCATATCTCAGAACTGCAACAAGGAGCCCATGAGGCTGTTCACACACTAATGCCTGAAGCCTTCGTATGTCTTATTTCACATAAACTTTGACTACTTTTTTAATCCCATTTGATGCTACCGTGACTAAAACATACACATTTATTTCACAACTTTCTCAAATTTACAGTAACTTGGTTATTAACTAATTTTCCAAACATTAGATTGTGAAAGGCCATCAACCATTCTGTGGGGTTTTTGAAACTTTTTGACATTAAAAAGGAATCCTTATAATCTCCCAGACATTGAAGTTCTTCTCAGATTCCCTTTTCACAATTTATCTGATGGCCTTCAAAGGGCTGGAAGGAAATCCTTAAAGCTACCAAAAGCACAGAGGACACCTGCGGTTGATTGCAAGAACTGCCACAATTCTTTGCGGCTTCTTGCATCAAAAGGTGGAATCTATGTCTTGAGCTGGTGATTGGGTTTGGATGATAGAACTCAGAGAACATGATGTTCCTGGGCCTCAGGAGTTTCACACATTTCCATAAGCTGTCTTGGGAGCTGTTATGTGATAAATCTAGCTTTGCCTGATGGAGGATGGGAGAGCAGCTTGTAGGGCCCTGCACCTCTGGGAACACTATATTCTTGAACTTGGCTGACATTGACCCCTGTCTTAGTCAGCTTGGACCTCTGTAACAAAATACCATAGACTGAACAGATTAAACAACAAACATTTATTTCTCACAGTTCTGAAGGCTGAGAAATCCAAGATCAAGTTACCAGCAGATATGGTGTTTGGTGAAAACAGGCTTCCTGTTTCCTCATTATATCCTTACATGGCACAGAGCAGAGAGAAAGGAAACAAGCGTGTCTTGAAGACACAAGCATGTGTCTTCAAATAAGGACACTAACCCCATTCATAAGGGCTCCACTCTCACAACCTGCTCACCTCCCTAAGCTCCACCTCTCAATACCATCTCATTGAGGGTTAGGATATCAACATACGAATTTGGAAGGGGACACAAATACTCAGTCCCTAACACCCTCTAAAGGCAGAGTCTTCACAGTTGCCAAAGAAAGGGATCTGAAATTTCAGAATGAAGTTAGGACAGTTAGCGCCCCTTAATTTTTGACATCTCGCACCTGTTTGCTGCGCTCAGGTTAGCCAGACTGGAGATGCCGCTTCAGCACCCGTCCCTCCTCCCTCCAGCCTTGTGTATCTCACCCTACATTCCCTGTGAACATGAGTCCTTTTTATTCTCTCATTCCTCCTACTGGGATTTCTATTCTGACCCATTCTGTCAAAGGTTAAGATTATGCTCCAACCATTTTCAGCAATATACCTCAGATATTTTTTCCATAATAGCTTAAGTCCCTAATGCAATTGTGAACAAAGTGCCTGAACCATCTGACCACTTCAGGGGTCCAGGGTCCCTGGAGAGTCCATCAACATAATACATTTAAATCTTCTAATTAAATCGGGTCAGAACTAGTAATATAGGAATATGTCCAGAAGATCCATGTCCCCATTTTCTTATGATGCAAAGTCATCTCCACGGTCAACTGCTGTGAGGGGTAAGGACCAGAAGACAGTCTTCCTGGAAAAGGTTCATCCTCAGGTTGCAATGCTCAGCCTCTGGGCCAGGTCTTAGTCTATGGCCTTTCTCTTCTGACTGTTTCAAAAACTCCTTTTCCTCCTGTGAGGTCACTGTTCATCAGTAAATCCTTGAATCGAGGAACTGCAATATTTAGGAACAACTTTCTGAGAGAAAAAGATCAGAATTTAGAGAAGTTTGCTTTAGTCCAGAACCCAAATAGCTGGATGGGCCAGCCTCTCTCTGTAAGACCCTGCCAGTCAAACCTAGTAGGATCTGGACTCTTCCTGATACAGAAAATAGAGCTTTTCTTTAAAAAATAAAACAAAAATTTCCCCCCAAAACAAACCTGGTATACTGGCTCTAACTACTATTCCCAGGATACAAAGGCGGGGAGTGGGAAGTGACCCTTCTTGCCCAGCCCGTTGAATGCCCTGGTAATAATTTCCAAATATGTGGATTGAAAGATATTTTGGTTAGTCTCACAATAATACTGGAAGCTTATTCCCAGGAAGGAGTGAGAGTTCATAGCCAAAGGAAGGAGTGCCTGTGTCATAGTAATTATCATCATTAAGTCAGTTCAACATTATGTAGGGCTCTGGGTGCCCCCACAGCCCCCTAAGTTCAACCCCATCAGGTTCTGCTCACTGCAGCATTAGAGTAAACCCTTCACCTTGCAAGTACTACCTGGGAGTGACACAAGACTGTTCACAGGAAAGAGTCTGCCCAGAGACTGCTACCACAGCCCACAGAGACCTCAGAACTAGCTATGGTCCAGGCTGCAACAAGCAATAGATCTTTTGAGACAACCAACTCTATGCCTAGATATGTCCTGGGTGCTGCTGAGCACAAGGGAAAAGAAAGGTCATCACCACCACTGTCACCACCACCACCACTATCATCACCACCACTATCACCATCATCACTATCATCACCACCACCATCATCATCACCATCACCATCATCTTCATCATTACTCTCACCATCATCATCATTACCATCCCCATCATCATCACCATCACCACCACCATCATCATCACCACCACCACCATCATCATCACCATTACCATCAACTTCATCATTACTTTCACCATCATCATCATTACCATCACCATCATCCCCATCATGACTATCACCACCACGACCACCATCACCACCACCATCACCATCACCACCACCACAACCATCATGACCATCACCACCACTATATCCATCATCACCACCACGACCACCACCATCACCATCATCATTACCATCATTACCATAATCTTCATCATTATCCTCACCATCATCATCATTACCATTGCCATTATCATCACCATCACCACCACCACCACCACCATCACCATCTCCACCATCACCACCACCACCACCATCATCATCACCATCACCATCATCTTCATCATTACTTTAACCATCATTATCATTACCATCACCATCATCATCACCATCATCACCACCATCAGCACCACCACGACCACAATCATCACCACCATCATCACCATCATCTTCATCATTACTCTCACCACCATCACCATCATCACCATCGCCACCACCACCACTACTACCACCACCACCACCATCATCATTACCACAAAACTTACATAGATTGGTGCAAGGAAGAGTTCAGTATTAACTCCTTTAAGTAATCACAACTCTATGGGACAGATATTAACAATATCTCCCCTTTCACAGGTGAGGAAGTTGAGGCATGTAAAGATTAAGTAACTGGCTCAGGATCAGCCAGTTGCTGATCAGGTGCTAAATAGTAAACCTGAAATTTCCCCCAGGTAACAAGCACCTGAGTCTATGCTTTTCATCCTTCCATGAAAAGAAATGGACTTCCAGCCCTTGGGATGGATGGACATCCAGTGTTCCTGCACACAAGAAACAAGAAAGCAGGTACCTGGAGGATTAAGTAAAAGAAAGGATGTAGAGAGTAAGGACTACAGTGGGCAGAAAGGTAGTTGACTAGTGATGGAAGTCTCTCCACATTCCAGCCACAACATGGTGAAGCATGCTTCTACTGGGTCCAACACTATGACAATCCTGGGGATATCATAATTTCTCTCTAAAAGTTGCCCACACCTGGATCATACTTTGTCCTGGGACACCACATGGGACATCATGACTGAGTTGATCCTAAGCTTGTCATATTGGGAAGAACTAAGTCCTTCTGCCAGAGCACAGAGCAAGCTCAGGGCTTTTTGGAGTACAGTACTGGGAAGGAGCAAGGTGGGTGGGCAGAGGAAAGGGGTTTAGGTTGGTATCCTTGGGACCCTCTCACCAAGCTTCACAGTGGCCCATTGACGGAGAACCTAACTGATAATTCCTACCACAGCTGTCACTCCCTTGCTTACTCAAAGATACATCCAAGGGACCCAGGCCTAACCATTCCTAGGAAGAGGTATTTCATATCCTTAAGGCTGAGCTCTATTTCTTTGGATCGTGAAACAAACTTGAGAAGTTAGTCTTAGGTTCATGAGCAGCTATGAGCCAATAGGACATGGGTTGTGAGTTGCCAATCGAAAATCCAGACAAGGCAAAACAGCAGCAAATGATTAGTGCCTGATATAGGAGAGCATGTGAACTCCTGAAATCAAGTCAGTTGTTTGAGAGATAAGACAATAACAAGCAACCTAATTGTAGCTACATCTTATTTAGTACCAGACTCTGTGTTCAAAATTACACACAAAAATCACATTTAATGCACATTTGATACAACAGCAGTGCAAATTAGTTCTAACTTGAATAAAGTCTGGCTTCCTGGTTCTGTTCCTTTGTGAAACCATTGAAGTGGTAGAAAAACAGACTCAATCAATACTATAGTCCCTCAAGGAAATACCAAAGTGGTAGCACCATGCTAACGCACAGAGAAACGTCTAAAGATTGTCATTCCCTAGTTCCCTCTGTTACCATGGTTCACCTGCTTGATGGATGCTCTGAAATTCTTTCTTCCCTCAGCACTAAGTGCAAGAGAATTGCTCCCAACTGAGCCTGCACAACACCACCTCCCTCTCTGCTTTCCCCACTCTGTCTTATTCTGAGCCAGTAAGTAGAACCTGGCATTTGCAATGGAAATCCTATAAGGCTCTGTGTTTTACCCTCACCCTCCCCAATCTGGGTAATAATGACTCCAGAACTATCAGGCAAGGATAGTGGATGCTTCTTAGCCAGCAAGGGGAGGGCAGGGGATGGTAGAGACAGAGCATTTCGTATTTGTTGGACCATCATAAGTAAATTGTCAGCCATAGTTTACAGATAAGAGAACTGAGGCTCAAAAGTAAGTACTTTCTCAAAACACACTAATAAATGGATTTGAACCCAGGCCATTTGCAAATAAATAATAAAAAGCCACCACTATCCGAATGCTATTAGCTCATGTGGAATATATATGCTCTTCCCACCACTCTCTCCTGGGTTGATATACAAAATATCTTACTTTTTATTTTTGACCTCCGGGATATCACAAACACAGACGCACAACTGTGCATACACACTCACCACAATACACACTCACGCACGAGAAGCACACTCTCACAATCTCACCCACTGTGTGGGTGAAAACTCGGGCTGCTTGTACGCTGGCCAATGGGAGCCTGTTATGGGAAATGGCTCCTGAGAACCCAGCACTTCTGCATTTAGCCTTGTCTGCTAATTTGCAAGGAAACAGCTTCTTTTCACCAATGTAGAAATAGCCCTAAGTGTGTTTGTGCTGCAGTAAAGGAGGTGGCTGACCAACATTCAGTTACTGGGGTCATACACGTAGGCCAACCAGCTAGGGCACATCTTGCTACCCACCGGGAAAAGAGAAGGGAAGATGGAGTCTGCCTCCTGGAAGACGTGGTTGTTTGTTTTCTTTTTAAATAAACACTTTGTTTATATTTGTAACAGAGAAACATTTTGAAAAATAAGGATTACTTTTTTTCTCTTTTGCATTCCCTTATGCATGACCCGTCTTTAGCCAGCTGAGTTATATATTGGGCGGGTGAGGTGGAAAGGGGGTAGATGATATTGTTATAACAGGAATGCTTAAAGGAAGAGTTAATGTTCAGCTCCTATTATTGAAATACGATTTCACAGTAAGAGGATAGCCTGAAAGCTAGCCATTGACAAGAGAGAAAGGATGTTCTAAATCACTTTAGCTTCTATTCAACATATTGACAATCAATCAGGCAATATTTATTGAGCCCCTTCTCTGTACTAATCCAGAAGATTAGTTTTGTCCTCAAGAAACTCAGGGCAAAGAGACACACCACAAACAAATAAACCGAGGGAAGGTAATATTAGGCATTAATAAGTGCTATGAACAAGATAAAATTGGATAATGGGATATGGTGTGTGTGTGTGTTGGAAGGTAAGCAGAGGGCCTGTTTTATTTAGAGAGGTCAGAAAAGTCTTGTTGTGGAGGTGACATTTAACCTGAGACCTGAGAAATGAGATAGCAATCAAGCAATGATCTAAAGAACACCATTCCAAGGAGAACTAATAGCAAGTACAAAGGTCCTGAGATGGGAACAAGTTTAGGAAATTGGAGAGAAGGACATAGGTCACTGCAGCTGGAGTATTATAAAGGAGCAGAATGGAAAAATTGGGAAAAGAGGTGTACAGAGGATAGATTCTATAGGGCTTTGAGACTAATGCAAAATTTTAAATTTTATTCTTGTTGCACTAGCAATCCATATTGTTTTAAGCATAGAAGTGACAGGATCTAATTTATATTTTAAAAAGATCACTCTTGTCACTGTGTGGGGAAAATAAACCCTATGGCAGTATGGCAGGGTTTCTTGAGCTCAGTACCTTCTGGGCCAGGTGACTCATGGCTGTGGAGGGGCTGTCCTGTGCACTGTCAGATATTGGGAAGCCTCTCTGGCTTCCATCCACTAAATACCAGTGGCACCTTCCCCCCAGTAACAACAACAAAAATATTTTCAGACATTGCCAAATGTCCCTTGGATGGAGAAGGATTGCCCCCAAATGAGAACCTCTGCTCCTTGGAGACACAAGTAGGAGTCAGATTCCCATTTAGGATCCGTAGCTATGGTCAAGTGAGAGAGATAGTAGCTTAAATGCTGAGGGGCTCTTCCTCTTCTTAAAAGGGCACTAATCCCATTCATGAGGGCTCCACTCTCATGACTAGTTACCTCATCTCTCAAAGACCTCATCTCCAAATATCATCACATTGGTGATTAAGATTTCAAATATGAATTTGGCAGATCAAAAACATTCAATCCCTAGCCAGTGGCCTGGGAAGATATGATTAGAGAGGCCTGCCCCCCCATCATCATGAGTCTTGACACCATCCCCAGAGGCACAATGTTACCTCGTGGAAGAAGTTCCTTCAATGCCTATGGTAACTTAAGCTGTCACCAAACCAGCAGGCAGAGATGGCCACAGGGAACTTCTGTCCCCAGCTCCTTTGCCAGCAGCACCAGCCCAACTGGGGTATTTGGATGGGGTGGGGAGGAGGATGGGAATATAAACAAGAGTTGATACTTCAAACACCAGCTTTCTTAAGCTGCACTCTACAAAATATAGACCACTCAATTTTGTTTATTTTTGACTTTATACTTTCATTTTACTGAAACACATTCTTTGTATATAAAATGGGACCAACTTGCGATTCCACGCCTACCTTTCAATGTGGCAGTGAATCAGAAATCCAGGGACCTAGTTCTTCCATTGGCTCTGACACTTGCTCTAGAACCTGGGTGGGGTTCTTTACGTCTCCAGATCTTCCTTTCTGGGTAATGAAGGGATTAAACCTCAAGCTCTCTAAGCCTTCCAGCTCTAACCAACTGGGCTTGGAAGAATGAGCAAGGTGTGACAGCATGCTTCCTGCCCACCCTCCTCCACTGTAGACAATGGGGGGAGAACTGAACCAGCCACCACAATCCTTAATTTTTTGATCCTCAATTCCTCGACCTTCAGGAAACACTGGATCTTGCTTCTCTTCTGGAGGTCATTCCTAGCCCTGCGGAGCTGGCCGTAGGGACTGGGAGTGGTAAGGAGTAGTCAACCAGGAAGACTTGAGAACAGTTCCTCTGGTGGCTAGGAAAACCCATCAGTAAGAAGGACCCTGTTTTCCTTCTTCATTCCCTCAGCGCTTCCTTGAAACTGAAGGGAATGACATCACAACAAAACAAAGTTGCCAAGACATACTCTACAAAAATGTCCTCACATGGTTACATTTTCTGCAAATTATAGCGTTTGGAGTATAAATCAGAGTAATTGTTTAAATCAGAGTGACTGTTGAAACAGATTTCCAGTGATCAAATCAAAAACGCAATCATTCTTGCGGTCGCTCCGGTGCTTGGAGCCCCACATACTTCTGAAACTGTCGGTTGTCAGTTACACGGAGTGTTTACATTAGCATGCTGCCCTACAGAGAAAATATATATTTTAAGAAGAAAATGTGAATCCAGGGTTACAAGAATGTTTCTGAAACAGCTAAGTCATCTTGTTTCAAGTAAAACCAGATGTTTGCATCAAGAGAAAGCCAATCATTTCTTTTAATTATGCTCAATGGTCAGGCCACCAAGAATACCCACATGTGTACACATGAGCCGGTGGAAATCAAAGGCTTTATGACAGAGAAAGCAATCAGTAATTCCCAGACCACCAAATGGCATCCCTAGCACCAGCTCTGGGCACTGTTGAAGTTCCTTCTCTGAGAAAGCCAGGATCCCCAGCAAGGCCAGTCTTAGGAAAGGATTCTCTAATCAAGGCTGAAGTTCACAGAAAAGGCACCTCAACAGTTCAACTATCCTCTTCAGTGCCCTCCCGGGACACTTCTCCATCACCAAAGGCTCAGGAACGTGACTAAAGGCAGAGCCCATTCCCCTTGCCTTATTCTGAAGGAGATGCAGTGGGGGGTTCCCACACCAGACTGCATCCCCAAGTCGTGGAGAAGCCGGAGTTCACAAATGACATACCTGTTGGGTTGGTCTTTGCTCAGATGCACGATGAGGTCTGATGGTCCCGGGGGAAACTCATCCAGGTGGCTGGCATTGTTATCCCTGACAGGTGGGTAGAGGCCAAGTCTTTGGAGCTATCAGCTTCCGTCTGAGGTCTAGGCTCCACCTAAGAGAAGGTCCACTCTCTGAGCAGATATCACTGCCTGCTGGGTGTCTTTACTGGAGGACTCACAGAATCTCGATCTAGGAAGATCCTTTAGTCAAAATGTTTCCCATAATCCAGGAGAATGGCCACGCCCTTGAGACTTCCTCCAAACACAACCACAGTATCTGAGCCTTCCCCCAAGTGGATTGCAGGTCCTGAATATTTATTCTAAATAAGGCTGCAGAATCTGAGTATTGCTCCTAACAGTGCTGTTAGAATTCTCCTTTTAAATCTGTTCCCCAAACATCATTGTGTAGGTACCAGCCTCACAATATCACTACATACTATTATTAGTTTTCTTTAACTTAACATGCCTCTTTTTGTTCTTACTTAAATAGCTTCTTTAGGCTTTTCCTAAACTATTCATGAAATCACATGTAAGATGTGTTAGTTGTATATCCTTTTAATATATGTTAAAATAGATATATGCCATTAAAATCAATGCCACTAAATAAATAGCCACGAAATAAAATATATGCCATTAAAATATATTTGTTGGGCCACCTGGGTGGCTCAGTTGGTTAAGCCTCTGACTTTGGCTCGGGTCATGATCCTGGGGTCCTGGGATCGAGCCCAGCATGGCGGGGGGGGGGGGGTGGGGGGGGGGGTGGTCCCTGCTCAGCAGGGAGTCTGCCTCTCCCTCTGTCTGCTGCTTCCTTGCCTGTTCTCTCTGTCTCTCTCTCACTGGCAAATAAATAAATAAAAATTTAAAAATAAAAGTAAATAAGATACATTTGTGAAAATAAATATATGCCATTAAAATAAAAATACTTGTCCACGTCTTGGCTAGAATTATGTTGCGTGCTCCATTGGTACTCATCCATGGCTTTGGGAAATCCAGCTCTAAATTTGTGCATAGAAGTCTAGTGTTTCTCCCAAATCTTTAATCAATTTATTTTAAATGAAATGGCAATAAATGACATCCAAGGCCATACCTCTCCTTCTCTATGATTCTGTGAGCCCTAAAACCAACTTCCAGCGTGGTGTTTGCTGACGGGAGGATTAAAGCCCAGGCTTCATTTGTCCCAGGAAACAACCACCGTTTCCCATCAAGAGAATGAAGGAGAGACATTTTCTCCATGATTCATCATGACGGGGTGTGGACAAGAACTCAAATACATGCTTCTTGTTTTCTCAGAGTCTTCACTTGTGCCCCCAAACTTTCAGGGATGTTTCTGGGTTTTTTGGGCTTTGTTTGTTTTCCAAAGAGTCCCAGCATGGGAAATGGAAGCAAATCTTATATTATTATTACGCTAAGGGCTCTGATTTGAACTCAGCCTAGAAGTCAGAGCCATGTCTGTGAAGCAGGCCATTGGTAATCACTTCTAGGCTGGGGTTGACTGGTAATATCCTCACAACCCAGCCATCATGGCGCTTCCCGAAGTCAAAAGACAGTGAACTGTTTAAAAATAAATCACTCCTACTTTAGGCCCCCGATGCCCATAAAATAGTGGGTTTAGTAACATAAATGATTGTTTTAAAAAGTGCTTTGACTCCGTTTTGCCAAATGTTTACTTGGGTCTTTCCAGCGCATCAACTGAGTACCCTGACTTGGCTCCAGGCCCTCTGTCCTATCAGGTAATTGTGGGGTTCACGCATCCAATTGCTTCCCACAACACTGGGACTTCATAGCCCAGAAGCTTCATCTGAAGGACGACTGTTGAGATCCCACCCATCCCTTCGACCATTCAGCCTTTTAACAAACAACTGTTCAGCACCTATTAAATGCAATGATCCAAGATACTTGCTTTGGGGGATTCAAAGATGTATTCCTCCTGCTGACAAAATACCCCAAGCTGGTGGACCTCATCAGGCTATGAGGTAGGTCTCCTGAAGGAAGCTTCAGCTCTTGGTCCCATTCAGCATTCCTGACATTAGGTAAAGACACCCACAGGGAAAGAGACCAGCTGTGGGCAGTCAAGAAGAGATAGCACCAACTTGAGACTCAGGGGTCTCATACTGCCAACCCCAGAACCACTGTATTTCAGCCTGGCCATGCCAGGCAGTGCCCCTACAATGAACTCCACACTGGAAAGCCAGATGCTGTCGAGGCTGGTGAAGGCTGCTACCTTAATCCCATAGCCTGAAGCCTTCCGACTTCCCACACTTTGGAAGAGTTACTCAACATGCCAAGGTCTGTCCTGTACGCTCGCACACGGGAGTATTTCTCAAGGCAGGAGTCTTGGAGGAGACCTCACAACATACACATTGAGGTACTACACACTTCGCCTGGGAGTGAAGCTCACCTTGCCCCTTCGCAGAAGCAAACAGAATCTAGACAGCCACAAGCCAATCGACAAACCTAGTTGGAAGTCAATGGCGGCAGCAAGTTACCGAGATCACCGCCAGAGGGCAGCCCTGCACACAGACACAACAGGTCTCTTCCCATTTGAGAGAGGAGAAAACTGAGGTTGGAGGAGGGGTTAGCAAGGCTCACAAGGGGCATAGGACAGAGCCAAGCTCAGAACCCCAGCCTCCAACCTCCCAGCTGGCCCTTCTCCACTTGCCCCCAAGATGTCAGGAAAGGGAAGTCTGGGAAGGTTTGTGTATCTTTACTTATAGTCAATGAAGTTGCAGCAGCTTCTTCCCACAGGGACTGTGGGATCCCCAGCTGTCCCTGGGGTGCTCTGACCTTTTTTACTTTGAACAACTGCAAGAAATACATTGCACATTGCACCCCTCATTTACTATTCTGTATATCATACGCAAAACTGAAGCACATTTTTTACAAAGTAGTATCTGTATTTTTGAGATGCATTCTGGTATTTTCTTTTTTTTTAAATTTTATTTATTTATTTGACAGAGAGAGCGCGAGCACAAGCAGGCGGAGTAGCAGGCAGAGGGAAAAGGAGAAGCAGGCTTCCTGCTGAGTAAGAAACCTGACATGGGGCTCGATCCCAGGACCCTGGGATCATGACCTGAGCCAAAGGCAGTTGCTTAACCAACTGAGCCACCCAGGCGCCCCATTCTTGTATTTTCAATTGTACTTGATTCTATGTCTCCTTTTACCCCTTTTATTTTTTTTTTTATGCTTGACCACATGAATTTCACTGCCCACTAACTGGTTACAGGCTGAAGGGTGGCCTGGAGGATATTCAAGGCTGACGCACGGCCATCCCTGTGTGACCCAGGTCCTGCAGGCACATAGGAGAGGTCTAAGAACCGTGCGTTTCTCGCCTTGAAGGAGAAAAATGACCCAGGGACAGTCTCAAAGGCAACCTTGACTCACCATTCAGCCTCACTTAATCCCCTCAGCAAACACTAAGTCAGCCCTCAGAGTTCAGCCCAGTCCTTAGCCAGCCCTGCCAGGAGGTGATTTCTGGCTTCAGAACTCCCTGGGGTCAGCCTTCAGGTCCTAGAAATTCAGAAACTCTGTGTGAAGAAGACAGGAATGTGGGGGAACCATCTGAGACCAGAGGACCAGAAGAAGCTTGAGGTCTAGGGCCCTCACCAGACAGAAGCTTCAAGGGGAATTTTTTTGACCAGAGGCCAAAACCTCAGAGCAGGGGCCCAGAGGCAGAGTCCCCAGGATGCTCTCTCCCACAGCCAATATGGGACTCCCCCAGGCTCAGGCCACAGCCCCCTCCCCCTGGGGCACAGGTAATAGATCTGCCCAGAAAGTGCTTCCTGACCTTCTGTCAAGTAGTTCACTTGCTCAATTTCATCCTCTTGCTCCCCTCATGTTACTTTATGAAGAAACCCGAAGGAGGAGACATCTATCACTGATTAACTCTCAAGTGACCTTAGAGTTCTGCTTGAACCCAAGAGTGGCTCTTCAGTCCAGTTCCTTGACATCTGGAAAGAGTCCTGGTGAGGCCCCAGCACTGGACTAGGACTCCCAGCTTCAGTTCTGGTATTCATCTCTCATGGGGGCTGAAATGCATGACAAGAAAGAAAATTCTCCAAACCTTGGGGCCAGGGCTCTGTCCTGAGGATGATGGCTCAGTCCCCCTCACAGGCAACTGTCCCTTACTTCCAGGCATAGCACAGTTCAGCAATGTGGTCCTAAAGAGAAAAATGACTCTGAAAGAGTTGAGTCAGTTCCTTGCAAGTAGTATGTATTGGATGTCTATGGGGTACAAAGCAGTGAACTTAGCACTGAGGGAAGGAAGAGGAGGAGTTCACCCCAGTCGCTGCCTTCAAGTTTTTCCAAGCTTGGGTAACAGGGCTCAGAGGAGCCTCCCAGCCTAGCCTGCTCCCACCCTGCTCCGTCCCTGAATCCTCCCTCAATCCTGCTGCTGAAATAGCCTCTCTTCTTTGTGAGCAGGTCAGAGACCTGCAGGTAACTCTGCTGGCTTTGAAAAGAAAGGAAGGGGCCATGAGGTGAGGAACGCAGGCAGCTTCTATAAGATGGAAAGGAAGGGAGCACCTTCACCCCAGGGTCTCTGCAAAGGAACACAGTCCTGCCAACAACTTAATTTTAGCCCAGTGTCCAACTTCGCCAGAACCATGAGATACAGATTTGTGCTGTTTTAAGTTACCGAGCTATGACGATGTAGCACAGCAGCGATAGGAAGCTAACCCAGACGTTGGCCATTTCCTCTGGAGCCAGAACCTGTTGACCTCTCTTCTGTGTTCAGAGCAAGAGGAGAGAGATATCCTCATGTGTGACAAAGTGGACTTCTCTGGAAAGCCAAATTTCAGGAAGAGAATTATCTAGTTCTGCCTTCTTGGGGAAGGAATCAGGAGCTGGTTCTTTGAGGGGTTGAGGGAGGTGGACCACCTCAAGGGAAACCTGCCCTGGAGAATGGAACAGATCTCTAGCCTCCCCACACACATCCTGCCTGCTACAGGGTGCAGGGGGAGGGGCAGACAAGGAGCACCAGGGCCCAGCAGACCTTAACCCCAGAGACTCCCATGCAGAACAGGCCTGCACCTGCCCGTGGAGTTGGCTGCCTTCTAATGAAGTACCTGGCCCTGGGCAAGAAGCCGCCACAGGGGCAGGTGTCCTGTGGGCGGCCCCTGGTTCTGCCGTGCCCACCCTGGATTGCAAAGCCTTGAGGTCTCAGTGTAACACAAGTGAGGAGGAGGAGCCGTGGAAAGTCACAGATCCATGGGGCGCCTGGGTGGGTCAGTGGGTTAAAGCCTCTGCTTTCGGCTCAGGTCATGATCCCAGGGTCCTGGGGTCGAGCCTGGCATCGGGCTTTCTGCTCATCAGGGAGCCTGCTTCCCCCTCTCTCTCTCTCTCTCTGCCTACTTGTGATCTCTCTATCAAATAAATAAATAAAATCTTAAACAAAAAAAAAAGAAAGAAAGTCACAGATCTTATACCTTAACTCTCTCTATGGGGGCACTTTTACTCAATTTAGTTATGCTGTAGGGAAAGAAGGACTTATGACCTTCTTATGCCTTCACATCTCTTAAAGCCCTGGTTCCTGCCTTATCTAGGACCAGACTGACACTCCCACCTCCCCATTCCTCTCTCCAAACAGGGCACAGCATGCTGCATCATCAGGCCTTTCCAAGGACTCAGCAAACAAATAATGCGGAGGAAGGGGGGGGCTATCTCTAGGATGTAAGTAGCCTCCAGGGACCAGGGAGGCCCCTTTGGTCATCAGTCACCAGCCCTGGCCAGCTGCACCCAGACATCTTCATGCTGGTTCACACTGGTCCACGCTGCTGTTCTGGTGCAGCTCCTGTCCCTGGGGATCCTGGTGTCCAGGTCCCTGCCTCCCCAGGGCACATCACAGCCACACCCTCTGAGTGCTGACCCCTCCTTAGGGCACTATCTCAGGCGGAGTGGGCATCCATTGTGATTCCCAGAACCCAGAGCTCCCTCCTGACCCATCTGGTCTCCCGAAGTCTCCTTCTGGACCTGGTGGGGTGGCTGAAGGGGATTGTCTCTTTCTTTATGTTTCCTGCAGAATATCCCTCCCTCCGTCTCTGTCATACCCTCACTCACTTCCTCTACCTCTGTCTCTATCTCTCTCTGTCTCTCTCTCCCTCCTTTTCTCTCTCTCCTTACACCCTTTCCCCGCCCCCCACCAGGCTCTAGCATCATCTCTTCAGTGGCTGTAGACATTGTGGAAACAAAATCCAGGGAGGACAGTCTCGCAGATAGCTTCTGCTTTCAGCCCAGCAGCAAGTCACCCGAGGAAAGAAGCCCATAGCCTGCTAACTGCTGGAAAGGGGGATGGAACTTAGGAAAAGACAGGAAGGGATAAAAACATAATTAAAACCTTGAAAGCTTACCCTGACACAATATGCATCACAGCCATCATTTCTGCAACCATGTATTCAATAGCTCGGGAGCCAGTGCCCACTCTGTGCCAGACGGTGGCTGCTGAGGAACAGTGGTCCACACAGAAGCAGGGTCCCTGCCCTCACGGGCTTTCCTGCCAGGAGGAGCCAGACAACACACTGTTAAATAGAGAAGCAGGGAAGCATCCATGCCCCGCAGAAGACAAGGCGCTCAATGTCCCCAAGCTGGCGATTGCATTAGATGAGAACTGGGGGGTTGGGGGGGGGTCAGAGATGGTTCCTTGATGTTTACACCTAGACCGGAATGACCGAGGACACAGAGAGACCGGGACTCACCTTTCATGTGCTGAGCACGTCCCATGCATTGTTTTATATGATTCTCACAGCTGATCTAAAGAACACCACTATCTCCATTTTACAGATGACGAAACTGAGGTTTGCACAGATTCGGTTTCTTGTCTGAGAAAATACAGCCGCTGCAGGGGAGTGAGGACCTGCGGTGTGTCTGGTGCTAAAACCAGCTCCCCTCGACTCTGCTAGGAGAGATTCTGATTGCATCCCTCTTGGAATTTTCCCAAATGTTCCAGACAGAAATTTCTTTCCCACTAGGTGCTGACATCTCAATCTTTCCTCTTTGGTCCCCTGGCAAGGGCAACCTGCGAGGCAGTTGCCATACTTGTAGCCGTCTGTGTGAGAGGACAATCCTGTCCACCAGCCACCTGGACTGGCCTCGCTCTGGTTTCATGCTGCCCTTCTCCCCGGGGTGCCCGCCTTCCTGCCCCCCTTCTCCACGGGCTCGGGCTCAGATCACCGCGCCTCCTTGCAGCCCTGTCCTGCAGGCCTGTGGCTGGGGGAGACCTAGACCAGATGGGCTGCAAGGAGCCCCGAGTGACTGGCCAGTGGTATTCAAACTTATTTTTATTCACAAAAAATCTGTTCTGTACTTTATTCAGCTTTGGGGCAAGGAGAGGTCAGCTCTCTTCACCTCTGCTGTAAGATGAGAATAGAGCAGGAAATGAAATGACAGGGAAGCCAGCCCAGGAGAGGGAGCAGGGCAAATTACAGGGAAATTAAAAACCTGTGTTCAGATCAGAGCGGAGGGTGTCAAAGCTCCCCTTCCATGGGGGCCCTTCTCCCCAGGCCGCCGGCCGTGTAGATGCCTCACTTGACAGACACCATGTGAGGGCCGGTGACTCGAGCGCTGGTGGCCTAGCACAGGTGTCACCCATCCTGGCCTCCCGAAGGAGGTCCCGGCTTCCGCCCACCGCGCATGACCTGCGCCTTCTGGCTCCAGTGGGATGGCCGGAGCGAGCCCTGCAGCTGGGTGTGCTGGCGGCTGGACCACCTTCAGCCTCATCACGGTTCCTGAGTGACTTCTGCATGCAAGGCAGAGGGTCCGGGGGCCAGCAGGTCAAACACGTGTGCAATTATTTGGAACTCTGGTTAAGCAGCTCTCTGTTCCCTCGCTCTCACAGAGGCATGACTTCAGCTCTTGCATATCCTTCAAAGCCCACCTCAAATGCTCCCTCCTCCACTCAGCCCTCCCTGAACTGGAGCAGAGGCTGCTGTTTGGGTCCCACTGTCCCGACAACTAGAAAATGCCAGACAGGCAAAAGTTTCTCCCTTTTCCTCTTGGCCTGCTGGATGCAGAGACCTAATTTCAATTGTAGCCAGAAATTAATCTTTGAGCACCTGTTATGCGCGGGGGCACTGTGCTGGGTCCTGGGACAATGGGCGAGTTTCTGTCCCCCAAGATCCCACGGTATGGCAGGCGAGAGAGGTAGACGTGCTCAGCTCACTGTAGCCGGGGGTAGACGCTGAAGAACGGGACGGAAACTTCTACCCGTTGAGGGAGCACAGAAACGAGAGGCTCAGGGTGAGCTGCTTAGAAAAGGAGGCATTCAAGTCAGACCTTGAAAAGTAGGCAGAATTCCATTTTATTTGGCTTTGTTGGTTTGTGTTGTTGCTATAAGAAAGACAGTCGTGGAGCCCTGAGGGAGGAGAACGGAGGCTACCCAGAATCACGGGACGCAGCACTTAAACCTTGGGGGGCACTCAGGGAGCAGTGGGGAGATCCAGCTGCCACAACAAAATACCACAGATCGGGGGCTTAGACAACAGAAATGTATTTACTCACAATTCTGGAAGCCGGACGTCTGAGACTGAGGCATCGGCGGGTTGGTGTCTCCTGAGGCCTCTCTCTTGGGTTTGCAGGGCCCTCTCTGCAAACCTCATGTGGCCTTCCCTCTGCGCACACGCAGGGCTGGTACTTCTCTGTGTGTCCTCATCTGCTCTTCTTATAAGGACACGGGTCATATTGGATAGGGAGCTCCACCCTAATGGCCTCATTTTAACTTAACTACTTCTTTCAAGGCCTTATCCCCAAATGCAGTTGTATTCTAAGATCTTGCAGATTAGAGCCGCGGATATGAATTTTAGTGCAACAGAATTCCGCGCACAGGGACAGCATGCTTGGGGAAGGGATCCAGGGGGATCTAGGGAGAAGGAGCAACATGGCTGCGAGACAGGGAGAACCTTAGGTCAAGGGCAGATTTCATCATCTCTTGAGTGCGCTAATTCATCTGGTCATTGTGCGGTAGGTTACTGTGATCAAACACCTCCCAGAGTCGCCGTATGCTAATAGATGTTAAGCAAACAAAAGACAAAGTCCATTGTCAAGCTTGAGAAACCAATTTCTTCCCTGCAGGTCTTCTCAGGGCCCCTAAGTATGCTAATGTGTGTTGCAAATCCTCAAGAGCAAAACTTGATCCCAGAGGCCAACTTTGAACAACACCTCCCATGACGAAGAGTGCAGGGAGCGCTGCTGAAGGGAGCCAGCCAGGACTTTGGAGCAGAGAAGCAATATGATCAAATCCTAAGTTTAAGGACTGGGCTTGGTTGAATACCAGCCATCAGAGATGGCTGAACACCAGCAGCAGGGCAAGGGTACGTTCTAGAAGGTAGAGTAGCCTATGACAGAGCGGAGCTATCTGACCTTCAAAAAGGCTGCTCTGCGTGCAGCCTCATCGACCCTTCCGTCTAACAGATATGAATTAGGGCCCCACTGTGTGCAGACCCTCTGGTCTCCCAACCCGCTGATCCCCCAACCCAGAAAGCCAGGGCCAGGGCATACCTCCTCCCTCCTCTTTGGGCAGGTCTTCTGTTCCATGTGGATGCAGGCCCAAGCCCTGGGCCCCCCTCTCCTCCCCTTTCAGTACACAGAGACCTAGGACACATATGAGGGTGACTACGACCTTCCTGGTGCCTCAAGGCTGAGCCGAGGCCCTGCTGCTCTGGTCCAACAAAGCAATTACAGGGAACTCAAATGCATTCCTTTTGGAGCAAAGACTTCTATTGTCCAACTCCCGGGGGTCCCAGGAGGCACAGACACACTCCTGGGTCATTCTCAAGAATGGGGAGGTTCAGTCTCCGCTGAAGGCTGGGGCAAATTGCAAGTGCTGATTTGGGGAAAATGAGACCCAAGTATCGGCCTGATACCTGCAGAAAATATTGTGCGGGACAAGGGCTGGAAGGAGCCTATAAATGGGGTGGCCAGGGCATGCTCCTGGGGTGCAGGATGGAGCCCGCAGGAGAGTGGCCAGGACCTGCTGGAAGGGGGAGTGGTGTGCAGAGATGGAGGGCACCGGGCAGGGAGCTGAGAGCCCTGGGGCTCCGGCCCTCTCTGTGGTCCTCCCCCAGGGCTGCTAAGAACCCAAGTGAGATATTTACACGCAGCACTTTGTAATCCGGGACTCTCTGAAGCAGCCCCTTCCATATATTAAAAACCCTTTTTTTTTTTCTTTTTGGCTGTGTTTTTTGCCGGGTAATGTATAGGATTCGTACCCCCGTGTATCACCCAGCCTGCAAACCTCACCTGGGGGCAGAGGAGCCCTCTTGCCCAGGTGGTCCGTAATTACAATTAAAGAAAAAAAGAAAAATGGGAAAAAAAGAAAAGAGCGAAGCATTTCCCAGGGTAACTTTGTTTATATTTTTTCTTTCTAGTCTTTTTAAATTTTATTTCACGGAGTATTTATTTTTATGCCACTACCACATGTCTCCATCTCAAAATGCCAGGTGCCCTCCAGGGCCAGGGGACGTCCTCTTGTCCCACACCTCCCACCCCGCAGTGCACACACTCTTCAGGAAACAGGCTAAGGCCCTACAGTGAATCTGGCCCGGAGGAGGCAGACAGCCTCCCCACCTCCCTCCCTGGGCTTCCTTGGTCATTCCTGAGCAGCTCCACGGATCAAACCTACAGCCTGCTCCCATCCAAGTTCCCTTTCTTTGCCAGCTGGTCACTGGCATCTGCTGGGGCTTAGCCACAAAGGCCCATGGCAGAAATGGACACAGGCGTTCCTTCTTAGCGGGACCCATCTTCCCTCTGGTCCTGAGCTGGGCGGGGCGGGGGGAGGGCAATTAAGTACCCTGCTTACAACCGATTGCTCTTTGCCACAATCAAGCCAGTGACTTCGGGTGTCCCAAGGGACACAGAAATGAGAAGAGACAGGTGTCCCTTAGGCCCACATCACCTCCTCACGGTCTGTGACCAAACATGGCCACCATTCAAAAGGCAGGTGGCACAATTCCACTCAGCGGCTGCCTCTGATAACCCCGTGATACCGCCTTCCTGAAAGGTGGCAAGAGCCCTGGGGGCTCCCCATCCTGCCCTTTCATCTTGGCTCCAGGCCGTGAACACCCTTCCCCAGACCTGAGTTTCTTCATTTGTAAAATAAACTCTAGAATCCCTTCCAGTTCCCAGAGTCTATAATCCTGTTCCTCTATGGCTGAGCATATGTAATGTTTATTTTGGGAGAAAGGGATTTTTTTTTTTTTTTTTTGGCTTTGAAAGTGTAACTTCACACTAATAGTCGTTTTGGATGACATCACACAAATTCAGGGCTAAGTGAGTAGCTAGAATATTGCTGTAGCGCGCTCTCTGTGGGGAAAACAGAATGATTTGGGCGGTCTCCTCTCCGTCTCCCCCAAAACATACGTTTCGAGCACAGACTCTCTTTTCCAGTTTTACTTCTGAAATGGAATTTTGCCACTTTCTTCCAGACTGGAGGGACATGTCGGGACACCCCCTCCTAGATCTTCTCAGAATGCAGGGGGGCAGGATGCGGGGGCGGCAAGCAGATGGTGAAAATGGAGTGAGTCTGTCAACAGAGAGACCGGACCTTCAACCAGAGCCAGGGGCTTTGCCCCCAACACTGTGCTTCTCTAGGGCTGAGGTGCCTAGTGCTCTGGGGGATCTTCGGACGAGCGTCACACAGCTGTTGGGTCCAAATGGGGACAGGTGATGCTTTAACCCTTTGAGCATCAGCAGCCCTCCCTTTCAGCTTTAAGACCTGCCAGATGCCAGGGGGACCTGAGGAAGAGGGCCAGCAACATCCGGTGATATCAGCAAATGTGAGTGACGCTACACTCTTTTTAGAACGCAGTTGACATGAAACAGAGTCTTGGGTTAAGGTTGTTCATAAACGTAAGGGGTTGCTACTGAGGACCTCACTATCTCCCCAGATACTTTAGGAGTTTAATCCCAAGAGAACGTTCTGGGAGGCACAGAAGGGATCAGGTACTACTACGGCCTTCAGGCTATTGAGTGGGGTAGGCAGTGTTGCCCAAGACCTCAGGTGTAACCCTAATCACAGATGGTGCTGCAAGGTTGGCAGGGGCCCAGCAGGGCGGGAAGCAGCAGGAATATCAGAACCCCCAAGTAGGGCCAGCTTTACTGCCCAGTGGGGACCGAAGACTTTGGGAGGTTATTTTCAGGGCTTTTCTGATCTGAAATCATGCAGGAAATCATGCAGTCTCCCCCTGCTTCTCTCTGTAACAGGCCAGCACACCCCAGGAACAGACCTAAGCTCAAATCGTGAATTGCTAGGTCACAAGAGGACAGAAATCAATCACACTGTTTACAGAATCCTGTCAGCACACGCCGGAGGGAGCAGGCCAGCCCCTGCCAGGGACATTTTGTGGATTTCTTGTAGCATGTTCGCCCCATCCTTTTCTTATTAAACATTCAAATCCTCTTCACGTCCTCTGAAACAGGATTCTGTTGTCTTCTCACCCACTGAGAACCAGTAATCAAAGACACATGTCTGGAGCCACACTGGACTGGGTGTCCCCAGGGTCCCAGTTCTACCACATCATTCACAACACACACACAGACACACACAGCCGGCAGGCGTCACGTCACGCAGACACTGCAAGGCCGGGGCCTCCCCTGAGACTCAATCTCTCAGCCTCTGCCCTGAAAGTCTAGAGCTGTCCCTGCAGAGCCAACCCCCCCCAACCCCTCCTCGAGGCCTCAGCACAAAACACCTGGTTTCTGCAGGTGTTAGTGAGGTACGAGCTACCCCCTTGTTCGCATGGAGAAACTGAGGCCCAGATGGAAGAAGCAGCTGGCCCAGGGTCACAGAGTTCTCTGCCCAGCCTCTCCACGCCAGTTTGGCGCCTGACCACTGATCACCACTGCCCTCCTGGCACTCTAACTCGTTATCTGACGGTGTCCTTCACAATCAGAGGCTCAGAGCCTGGCTCAAAGTCTTAACACTGCTTCGTAGAAGTTGGCTTGTGCTGGCTCCTGACGGCCGATTGTTAAATGTTCCAGAATCTCGCTAGTCAGGTGTTTCAAGGTTGGTATTTTGAAATTGCCTGTATTGGATTATTGGTAATCTTCAAATGCCAAATGCTTCAAATCAGGGTTTTTTCTTTTCTTTTCTAGAGAATGGTTTATCAGCACATCACTGCTGGCTAGACAGGATCACTGGGACTTCAACGAGACCTCTGGCCTCTGTGAGCAGGGGAGATTTATCAAAGCGTCCGCGGTTGTACGAACAGAAGCTACCCCTGGTAAGCACAAATGTGACTTTTAGGAAGGTTATCGGGTAGCTCACAGAATCCACAGGGAATATGGAGAATCCTGACCAGGAAACAGGCTGGAACCCAGGGTGGCAAGGCAGGGTGTGCTGGGCCATTGAGGCCCAGGGAGGCTCACCTCTAGGCTGCCGGATGCTCGTCACAGGCCCTGCCACCAGGGGGCGCTGGACCTGGATCTCGGGTGCTTCCAACCTTCTGCCAGAAAGGAGTCTAAATAGTTCCTGCCTCTTGGCATCCCCCGGCTCTGTTTCTGAGTGGGTGCATTTGATTGGCTGACTTTAAGTCCTCTATCTGCAACCCCCAGCAGGGAGGGGCTTAAGGAGCAATCTCAAACCGTTTCTGCTTCCGTAGCAGGAGGTGGGAGGCTCACACCTAGTGGATTTCCCAAACAGACAGAATACTGAAAATGCCCACGGCAGAAACACTCTGCTCGGACCCGAAGGCTGATGGCGTGGATTGGTCCTAGAACCCTCCCCTCAAATCTGCTCCCACCCTTACAAAACGATTTCCCTTCCTTTTCCCACTTAGTTGGGATTTTACAACATAAATCTTTCTTTTAGCCAATAAGATCCTTCCCCGAAATGGAATAACCTTCCCCATTCTTCCAGGGCTCCAGGGGCATATGACTCACCTCAGTGTGCATCAATGTATTCTGACATTTTCCTTTTATCTCCTTGATTCAGCTCAACTAAGAGAGTGGGAGTCACTCAAAAACACATACATTAGTAGAAGAGTTAAGCATGGATAATCCAGAATAGCAGGTAACCCATGAAATAATTCCATGTGGCTCTGAGTGATGGCCTACGAATTTTTAATTATAAAAGGAATTAGAATTGCCAATGTAAATTGTGACTGCACAATCAATGGAGATAGGGCTGCTTATAGCCCACAAGTCCAAGAGTGCCTTTCAGCCTATAGACTATGAAAGGATGGTACCACTTGTGCAGTGCACAGCCTATGCAACTGTATGTGGTAGCCCTGGAGGAGGCTGCTCAGGGCTTTCCGGGCAGGAGGGGAAGATAACTAGGAAGACAGCAACCAAAGAGGACATCAAATTGATCACATCACTGAGATAAGAGAACAAGATTTAATACATAAAATTTAAGTGTACACATAGCCCACAAATACCTATAGTAAGGGATCTTCACATTCATCCAGACTCACCCTAATTTATATTAAAAAAGAATTAGGAGAAGGACCAAAGAACTTCTCAGTGTTAATTAGGCTTATGAAAAACAAAAAGTTAGGGACTGTTTTAGTATCTGAGGATGAGCTGGTGGGAAGAGGACAGGACTGCTGGGAGGCAGGTGAGAAGACACTGAGTTGCTCGTCAACCTGTCCTTCAGGCTGTGGGAGTCACGAGGGGCTGAGAGAAGACAAGCACAGGGCTTGCCCTGCTTCCCCAAAGGCATGTTCCTTCATAACATGGGAAAGAAACTTCGAGAGTAACAAGTACCCGATGGAAGAAGACTTTGGTCTCTAAGTGATCCCACGTTTGCAGCCTGTTGTTGATTTCACTCTGAAATGAGGAGAAGACAACTCACCACTGTTCTCTCGAAGGCCACAGCCACAGGCCTGCCTCGATTTTCTGGTCGTCCCGTCAGGCCACACATCCCCAGCAGGAGTCTGAGCTCAGCCAGGCCGAGGCAGCAAGGCAGATATCCAGGGCATCCGGCGGGCCCTCAGGGTGAGGAGGCATGTGGGCCCATCAGCCTCAGAGCTGAGTTCTCTAGGTCAACTGGAACCAAGCTGGGCTTGGGCCCCTGTGACCAGAGAACAATCCCTCGGCTGGTGGTTACCAGATCTGGGCTCCAGTCCTTCCACCATCCGGCTCACAGAGCAGCTGAACAAGCCCCTTCCCTTTCTAGGCTCCAGAGGGAGGCTGCGTAAGCTCCTGCCCCTCCCTGTTATGGCTGCTAAAGTTCTCAGGCAGCTCTAGAGACCGACGCCTGACCCATAACTGCACTCGAGGAACAACACGGACCCAAGTGCAAAGGTACGTGCCCCTGTGTTCCCTTGTCCCTCCTTCTTTTGCCACCCCCCAAAACCCTTTTGCTCAGGATCAATCCAGCCTCCTGGTAATACGCGCCGCCAGGTAGCACCTCTCAAAGATTAAACAGGAAACATGAAGGCAGAAACGTCCCTGAAGAAAACGCCAAAAAACATGTTTAATAATCCAGCAGGGGAAAGGCCTTTGTGAACATAAAACACACAGAACCTCAAAATCCACAAAATACGAAATTGATAAACTTGACTCAATTTCCACATAAAGAAGAAAAATACCAAACAGCAAGTGAAAAGATAAATGGAAACCTAGAAGCAGTATTTGGGACTCCTATCGTACAGGGAAAAGATGAATTTACCTAAAACGTACAAAGCTGGCGTGGTGTTGGAGGACGTCTGATAAAGGGCACACCTTTTCCTACTAAAAGTCCAAACCAGCTTGGAATAGGAACACGAGGAGGCAAACGAGGATCTAAATATCAGCTTTGTTACTGACAGAGATATTGGAGAATGCGACTTGGGCGGGCAGATCAGGGGTCTCCTCATGCTGGGTCCCTGGATGAAGCAGATCCGCCCCCCAAGCCACAGGGAGATCTTAAGTGCCTTCACTGCTAAGCTCGGGGCAGAGCCAAGGGTCCCTGAGAGCACCTGTGTCTACAGGCAGGTGATCCCAAAGTGTGAGGGGAGAGAGGTAAGGCTTATCCTCTTCTTCCTTCCAAACTTACTATCAGACCATTTACCCCCTTCTCCACAGCTGGAGTGAATGAGGGGGAAGAAAGAGGACAAGATTTACACTTACTGGCATCCTTTTACTTGGAAATATAAAGCCATGGAGAAGGGAAATGCCTTCGTCTTTTCCAACAAATTCCCAATAAATCAGTAGAAAAGGCCATAATACAATAGAAAAATGGGAAGAACATGGGGGCACGTTCCAAGCGTCAAGGGTCTTCACCTGTACACGGATCAGGCTGGAGGAGATGATTTCTGAGATCCCTCCGGGCCCACAGATCGAGTTAAAAACAAATCTCAGAGCTTGTCTCAGTCAGCTCAGGCCGCTATACCAAGAAACCATAGGCCAGGCAGCTTAAACAACAAACATTGACTTCTCACCATTCTAGAAGCTAGAAAATTCAAGGTCAAGGTGCCCACAGATCTGGTGCCTGGGAAGGGCCCTCTTTCCAGTTTGCAGACTGCCACCTTTTTGCTTTGTCCTCCCATGGCTGAGAGAGGACTCTGGTCTCTCTTCTTATAAGGGCACTAGCCCATCATAGGACGGACCTCATCTAAACTCGTTGATCTACAGCACACTCCCACCGACAAATACCATCACACCGGGGATTAGGGCTTCAACATATGAATTGGGGGGGAATGCAAATGTTCAGTCCACAGCAGGGCTGATAGGCGAGTAGAGCTGCTGAAAACCATCTTGTGAAAGGATACATTGTGCTTATCACACACCCTCCTTACAACCCTCCCCTCCCTTCCCTTCTGTCTGACCACCTGCTTGCTAGCTAAAGGCCTGGATTACAATTCTGGGGAACCTCAGTCTCTCTTCCAAGTCTTCATTCCCAGACCATTGCGTAGCCTGAGCCTTCACACCCATTCTTCAGGGAGAGTGAGGACTTTGAGCACAAGCCAGAGGGTAACTGGAAACCCCTTTGCTCTTGTGGTTCTCAGATCCGCCCCCTGAGAACCTGCACATTCGAGCTTGTTATTGTACTCATTTGCTAAAGCCCAACAAAGAACATGCACCTGAAAAACACTGAAATTTGTTTGGTACTTGGAGTTCCAGGGTATAAAACTGGAGGTTAATCTCATACTCCTGCACAAGGGAGAGAGCCGCGGAACCAGAGAAGTAGCTTTCCAAAGCACACAGCTGGCCCTGGACATCTTCCCAGCTCGGCCGGAGAAGGAAGGGTGGGTTGCTCCCCAAGGGCCAGGCAGTCAACGCCTCCACAGGCAAGGGGTCCAGCCAGAGGAATCCCATAGCCCAAGGTCCTTGGCAATCCTGAAGTATGGCTTACAGGTATGATGGGAAGCTGCTAGAGCCACCTTCTTCCACCAGTCCTCTAAGGAGCATGGCTTATGGTTCTCATGACCATACAAATATCCAAAAGAGATATTTAAACCATCAGTGATCCAAGCATCTGTCATTGCTCAACAAGCCACTCCAACCTGATAGTATTAAACAATGATCATTTATTATTATTGTTGTTATTGATATTTTTATGGTTCTGGAGGCTGACTGGGCTCAGCTAGATGGCACTCTTCCAGGTCCCTCATGTGGTTGTGGTCAGCAGTGGCTGGGGCAGGAGAAACTCTAGACATTTCCGCACATCTAACGGACAAAGAGACCGGGACCTCGGCTGAACACCTCCAGCGTGGCCTCTCCATAGGGCCTGGCCTCCCTTACTTTTGTCTTGGTTACAGTTCTGCTCTGTGATGTGAGGTAAGGGGGAACAAAGAGGTGTGGGCCACGGTATCCACCCTCCCTGAACTCAGTCTCACTTGGAAGATGGAGAAAAAAAATCAAGACAGGCTAAAGAGCCATAGGAAGTAGCATGAGGCCGGTGGTGTGGGCAGAGGAGAGATGAGTGTCCTTCAGCCTAGAGAGGGGTGCTTCCCCACCATGCCAGACAGTATGCTGGGGGTTTGGCATAAACTTGACACAATGAATGGTGCCTCCGTCTGCCATTGTCCCCACTGCTGGTAGAAAGTGTGTTTGTTAGCTTTGTTTGTGTTTGTTTTATGTTGTGTTGCTGTCATGCTGGCGTGAAGACAGCAGGGAAATTAGTTTGGCCCCCAGATAAGAAGGGAGGGAAAAGTTCTAGTGTGACCCAATTCCCCTTCACCTTGAGTCATTTATTGCTCTCTTGGGAGGTTCAAGTTGACCCAGGGGAGGGTGGCAAAGAAGTCTGGTGCTCATATTTGGCATGCAAGGGTCAGAGCTGTCCTAGGAGGCCATGTCGAAGGTATGCGGGAGCTGAAACAGCCCAACGGGGACACGAGCCGAATCCCAGACCATACTGAACACCACCCAGCTTGACAAGTCAAGTTCACGTGATGAGCCCAAAGCAAACTGAGGTAACCTGACAGTGAAAGAAGCCAAGAGTCAAAGATGGACTGGAACAGGACTGAAACCAGGGCCCCATCACGAGCACGGGAGCAGCGTATGGACCGCCCCGTGTGGGCTGTATAGAACTTTTTGCCCTGAGGTGTTTGGGGGAGTCAGACCCTCTGCCGGACAGCCAGATTTCTGCTTGTGTAACAGCAATGATGGTGAAGGCACAGAGAGGGCTACCACGTGCCAGGCCCGCTGCCAAGCAGGTACCGTGCCGATTTCCCTTAATCTTAACCCTGTGGGGCATTAGTATCCCCATTTTATAGAGGATAGCTAAGACTCAGAGAACTGTGCTCCTCAGCAGTCTGCCCCGTGTCCACGCAGGTGTCTCCCCAGAGCCACTGGCGAACCCACAAGGAGCCCGGGATGCTGTAGCCTCTGCCCTTCTTTGTCCGTGAGAAAACAAGATGAGTGACTTGCCTGAGGTCCCACAAAACTGGTGAGTGGCAGAGTGGGGATTCGAACCCATTCTAACTCCCCAGTCTAAGCTCTCTGCACTGCTCCGAAGGCTTTTACTTTGGTGGGGGGGGGGGGGGGGTGGGGAGTCCTCCCCTGCAGCCCAGAATGGTCTGGAACAAAGTTAAGGAGGAAAAGAACGCCAAACAGAGCTCCCTGTAGCCCCAGCAGGGGGAAGAAAGCAGATTGTTAACAGAGGTGAAGGGCAGGGCAAGGAGCAATGCTAACCATATGCCATCTCCCATTTTTCCCTTAAAAAAAGAAAATCACCTTGTCATTTTTTAAAATTACCTGTCCTGAAGAGGGAAAGGAGCAGGTACTCCAAAGAGCTAGACACCTGCTTTCCTCACCGTCTGCTTCCAATCTGTTATCTGGCCTGGCACATGTCTCCTGTTCCTGGGATGTTTTAAGGGGCCTTCCTAGCTGGATCCAAAGAAAACATTCATTTTGATTACAGAAAAGAGGCGCATCTGCTAGCTTGGATTTGTGGGAGAGCCCATAATCCCTGCGTTTTACCTCCTATTAGCCCTCTTCTCCAGGAAAGAAATGTCCTGCTCTTTAAAGTCAAGGCCATAAAATTGTGACAGCTCGCTCGCAAACAGAGCTGACTCTGGAACATGAAACAACCCTTCAGATAAAATATACAGCTCAGGTGTGGGAGGGAGAGGGCCGAGGTCTTAAAACGGAATCAGTCGTTAGTTACATTTTGTTTGATGGATCTAGCTGGGCCGTTCCCTACTGTAGAACATCACCCGTTCCAACATTTTGGACATATTTCCCATTAGCCCTTTATTTGAAATTTTATGTTTCCCCTCATAAAAACCTTCAGCAGATTACTGTGCTGGGGATGTTTATTTATAAGTACAGCTGGTCTCCCTGCGAGTTGCTTTTATTGTGGGGTTGCCTGAGTGTGCCCTTTGTGCAACAGCAAAATGGTGGGACTACAACCCAGCAACCAGCATTATCTCAAAGATGAGGAGACGCATGGCGGGCAGGGAGCTGGGGGTAATAGAGGACGTGTCAGGCAGGACTTTGAGGTTTGCCATACAATGGGGCACTTGGGAGCCTTCTTTTGCCTGCCTGCTGTTGTACGCACTGGGAATGGGCTATTCGGGGCTGCTAGAAGGGGAACACGAGATGGCCATCTTCTCCACCCAGGGGCTGCTGTCCTGAGGGCACCTCCCTTCAGCAGGCAGGGACTGGCTGACTTTGTCGCAGCAAGGGCTGTTCCTTCCTGAGCTGAGGAAGAGGACGGACTACTGCCCAAGACCTGCCAGGACTGCTCTAACCTCGGATGAACAATCATCCCTTCCTTTTCAGGGTACATGACAGTCACATGTCTTGAAAGTTTCTTAATTTGTACCGTTCTTTTCTTCATCCTCCTGCTTCATTATTTTTGCACTAAAGATGAGCAATATCATTCTTTTTCAGCTGGGTCCTTACAGGTTGTGTGTGTCACTTTATTATTAAAGACCACCAAGCTGTATGTTCTTATCATACGTTTGGCTTTGTAGACACCGGGCGTTATGGAAACACTTAGCAATATCACCAGTGAGTATCCCCCCAGCTTCGGCTGTTTCCTTCTAGTCCTAACAGCAACCCTGCCCTTTGGTTGTCAGGAAGTTCTGTCTTCTATTGGCCTATATATACCACACTTTGGGCCCCTCTGAGGCCATACAATCTATTTCCTCTCCTTCCCTTTGATGAGTCCCCCCAAATCATCCTTTCCCTGGACAACCTGTCCTGGTGCCCTCCTGCTTTGACTCAGAATCCAAATGAGTGTTGGCAGGTAAATCTGTTCCATCTTCCTTGGCTGGTGGATTGTTCTGTTGGTGAGACAACTAAGGTCCGGCCACACATACCAGCCAGTATGCATGTATGTAGTCTTGACAAAGACCATGGAGAGAGTTTTTTATCACCCAAATGTCTTTTGATTACCCAGACAGTACCAGAGGCAGCAGACAGGGAAATCAAAGAAAGAAATGGCAAGAGACTGAAATGTGTCTTACCCTTGCTCTCAGAAATGTTTGGTGATGTCCAAAGCACAAGAAAATGCAATCCCAGGATCAACTATTGAAAACTACTCACCTGGTCTTTGGAGAGGCAAACACCCCATCCCCCAGAACTCCTTATGAGTCCCTCACCTCCTTGTTCTGTAACTGGTGCTCAAAGACCCTCTGAGTGTCAAGAAACTCATGCCATCCCCCAAATTCTGGAGACTAAAGGGGGAAACAGAGGTAAAAGTGACTGTGGTCACAGGTTCTAGTCATTTAAGGGAAAAGATGAGCAGTTGTTGGCATAAGTAATCTCTTTAAAATACTTATGATTGTAACAAAGATGTTGCCCTAAGACTTAAAAATTTTCATTAACCCACAACAGGATAGAAGGCGCTGGGAAGTTGGGAAGAGCAGAGACCCATCCCTTATGTATCTGGGGCCTGGACCACACCACACTTAGGTGCTCAAGGGGCAAAGTCCGCGTCTCACTCCTGCTAAGGTGTTCTTTCTGATCTATACATGGCCTCACTTCCATCAGCTCCCCCTGCTTGGTTAAACTCCAGGGTCCAAGTCTAAACTGACCAAGCTTCCAGATTACAGTTCCCTAGGAGAGAGGAGCCTTCCTGTAGGACAAGTCTAGAAGCAAGGCTGGGATACTTCCCACTTCCCATGTCAGTCACTCTGGGCAAAGACCCAGGATGCTACGGCCTCTCAGAGGGTGAGGACCAGGACTTGGGATGGATGGGGAAGACTTCCTGAAGAAGGAGAGAACTGAGCATGGAAAGAGGATGGAGAGGCAGTGCCTGAGGAATGGGAGTGTGAGAACCCAGCTGTCAGTCAGCAGCATACTTGCAGAGGGAGGAATGGACAAGTTCAATGCATTAAACTAATTCAGGAAAGGATGTGGGTACCTTTGAACATCTCTGTTTTCCAAAGCTAAGCCAGTCTCCGTGGTACAGAACTCTGGTTCCTGAGAAACATGTCTGCGCCCTTGGAAGCATTACGGTCTGTTTGACCTCTGCCACAAGGTCCAAAGACCCACACCTGGCACTCCCAGCCCCAGGTATCCCCCTTAGAACTCTTGGCTCCAGGCTCAGGGGAAATGAATCCTGAGAGGCTCCTTTTTCCAGCTAATATGATCCAAGAACTGTTTTTTTTTTTTTCCCTTATAATAAACAACAGAACTACAGTACTGATTCCTGGACTCCAAAAACTGTAGCTCTGGTTCTTCCACCAAAGTCAGAAGGTTCACACAACTCTTAGGGAGAGGGAGAGCCATGCAGGGAAGGATTGCTCAGGGAACTTGCAAAGACCAAGATTCCTTCCAGAATTGCTTCTGACTGGAGGTACAGACCGGAGCTGCTTGGAACAGGCTTGCTTCTCTGATCGACGATTTTATCGAGAACCTGGTTGTCCTCTTGTACGTTGCCCTGAGTCACAGACTGCTGAGCAGCGGCAGACTTAGGTAGAGCATCAAACTCTTCCCCTGTCACTAGACAGGGCAGAAGTCCAGTCAAACCTCCCAAATAAATGAGAACCTCTCCCAAAGCAGGGGCGCAGGGAACTGGACATGGCTTTGGGAAAAGGTCCCAATGCTCCCATTCTCTTCCAGACCTAAAGCCTGCTTCATTTCAGTCTAAAATTGTCTCGTGCTGCTTGCTGTATGCCAGCGCCCCAGTGAAGGCAGAGAGGGCTAACAGAGTTCTGGGGAGGTCTCACGCACGCAGGCACACCCCCACACAGGCATACCCAGCATAGCATGTCTTAGGGGCATTGCTATTCCCCAACTTAGCCTGAGGGAGTTAATTCACTTGCTGAACAAGGCTATTGGATGAGTATCACCTATGAGGAAATAGGTTACCCTCCCACGCTCCCACAAACGATTCTGCAGCCAATGCAGAGGGTCCGTGAGAAACACCACGCCTGTGTGTGTGAGGACGTGGGCACCTGGGCAGGCCCCAGGGTCAGCACAGCAGGAAGTCCTGAAGGAAGCAGGCTCCCAACAGATCTCGGGATCACACATGTTCTGGGTATTCTAGGGCTCCCCCGAGCTCCAGGAGTGGGTGGGCAACAGCTGGTGGCACGAGGCCAGGAGGAAGGAAAAGTGAGGAACATGTCTCCTTGGGGTCCAGCGGCAGTGACTGCAGCCCCTAGAAGTGGTCCAGGAATGCTAGGGGGGGTCGGAAGGCTGCCCATTTGTCATCCTTCTCTTTCTGGGAGGGCCAACGACCATCTCTGGACCCTGTGTCCCACACAGTGCAGCCGCCCGCATTATCTTCTTCGGGCAGCCTCTTGGTCCCTGATCCAAGCTCTGCCCACCGCAGACCCCCAGGTCTGTCCTCATGAGCTTTCCTCTAGCCAGGCCCCCACTCTGATTTTGTAGAGTCAACTTTTAAAAAATAAATTTTTACACAGTTAACAAGGCCAGAGGTTTTTGCTTTTTTGTTTTGTTTGTTTGTTTGTTTGTTTTAATGGGGGAGGGCGCCTGGGTGGCTCAGTCCATTAAGTGGCTGCTTTCAGCTCAAATCACGATCTCAGGGTCCTGGGATGAAGTCCCGCATCGGACTCCCTGCTCAGTGGAGAGCCTGCTTCTCCCTCACCCCCGGCCTGCCATTCTGCCTACTTGTGCTCTCTACCTCTTTATCAAATAAATAAGTTAAATCTCTAAAAAAATAAATAAATAAAGTGAAAAGGGGCACACGGAATATGTGCAAGCCATTAGATTTATTATTCCATCCCATTCAGCCAGATTCTTTTTGAGATTATCTCTAAACAATATATAAGGACCAATGGAATGTGGGGCAGAGTGTCAGCCTCAGGGGAGAGTGGGGCAAAGTAAGATCACAGGTGAGAAGAGCTTTGGAAATGATCATGTGTTGGACATGTTGGAATGTTTCCAGGATTATTCCTACCATGCCCTGGTCCCTGCAGTCTGGATCACCAAGGGCACTCTTTCCTGCCAGGGGGGTGTCCTGCCTGGGCTCCAAGTGCTGACTCCCAGAGGCTGATTCGGGTTTGGGGAGACGCTGGGACAGTCACTACATCTCACGGGGCTGATTCTCAGTGAAGGGGCCCCGGAGTTGTCAAAAGACAAGACAGCCCTGAGTTCCCTTCCAGTCTTATGTTCTACCAGTCCTTGGTCCTGCTTTGTCCATCGATCCCCTGGGGAGGACAGGGCTCCTGCGGGTTTTCAAGTAGAGCTGACCCAACCTTTCACATGGGTGCAGCCAGATCTCCACGGGGCCTCTACTAGTCGCACGAGTGAACGCCGTCACCTCCCTTGCAGGTTCTGGGCTGCAAAAGGTGAAGGGACTCCACGAATGCTCTAGTTCATGTTTCACTGTGGACTGGAAGAAAAACCGCAGAAAAATAAACCGTGTCAGTCAGCCCTGCTGTGTAAACAAGGGGTCGATGATAACCCAGGAGAGAGTTTGCATTTCTTTATGGAGTAGCCAGCCACAAAGATCCAAAAACAAACCTGCTCTTTTACGGTGATTTGGAAAAGGAACAAGGGAAGCATTTGTTTGACCTCTGGGAGCTGCCCTGACCAGCCCCTCGCTCCCTGAACAGCCTCTCTGCACAGCAAGTCTGTGGTTCTTCTACGGCCTGGACCCCCACTCAGGGGTTCACCAAAGTCCCAGGGGGCCTGAGCGGAGGCTTCCAGCTGACTCCTGACGACTACCACCCTCAGAGGCATGGCTGGGATCTCCTCTGGAGGGCTTTGCTGGCCCACTAGGCATCTTTGTGCAAATTAGAAGACAGCCTCTACCTTTCAGAGGCAACCCTGGCTTGGCAGGCAGACAGAACCTTTGCCGATTCAAAAAAATGTGCCTCTACGTCTAGATCCGTGTTCTCTCGAGGACCAGGTAACTATTTTAGGCTCTGCAGGCCAGAAGGTCTCTGTATGACTACTGAACTCTGCTGTTTGTCTCGTGCAGCCATAAACAATTCATAAACAAATGGATGTGGCAATGTCCAAATAACAATAAAAATATTGTTATTTATAAAAATGGGCAGCGGACCTGATTCAGCTCATGGGCTGTTGTTTGCCAATCCCTGCTGCAGGGGGATGTAGGCCAGCACCAGGGCTTGTAGAATGACACTGCCTAAAACACATCCACTTCTCATCCCTTTGATTGTGCACATCCTGCACATCCCTACGTGGTGGACCTGCCTCTGAATCCCCAAGATGCTGGGGACCTAAGGGGACAAACTTCTTGGACCTGGGATGGACCAACCCCGTAGTCTTAGCATCCCTGAAGCCCTACCAACTCTCCCCTGTTCCAACAGCATCCAGATCTTGGGGTCAGAATACCAGTGGTACAGACCCAAAGCCCCTTCCTCATTCCACTGAGTAGCCTCAAGCCGGTGAACTGCACTGAGCATGGCTTTTAAAATCCGACTTCTTCTATTACACGAAGAGATCAACACAAGGTCTGCAAACGCAGGAAGTCCAGAGGAACCAAATCAGAGGGATTCTCAGAGGAGCAAAGCAGCATTTCTCCAGGGACCTCTCCTTTGGCAAAACACCAATTAACCAGTGAATAATGGGTTAAAGTGGAAGATTAAGATAGTTGGCAGAAACAAATTATTTCTGGACATTTTCCACCTTTTCCCAAACAGTCTTCCAATTATAATTAAAATATGGCAGTGGCCTCAAGGAAACCGTGGACAGTCCACAACGTTGCAACACAAGAGGAATCGACGGAAAACCCATTTCTTACAGCACCAGAGAGCAGCCACAGCGGTCGTTTGCAGGAACTGATCTGACGTTAAGTAGAATACTCTGTTGTATGACTCACCCTGCCTTTGACCTTCAGAAATACCAAAACCTTACTACCCTGTATCCTGACATTTAAGTCTTTCCTGTCGTCTAATGAGGTCACATTTGGTTAGAAGGTCACTTGTCATTTACCATGCTGAGAGAGACATATTTCAGTGAAGCTCCTAATTCACAGTTAGTCACGAAGTTGTGGACAAGGTTACAACATGTGCTGGCCTAGAGACAGTGGAGGCCCTTGGACATAGCCAGGCCTTTGTGGGATCACACTAAAAGAATGAAAAACAACTGAAGGAGGCTGGCATTCCTGCATGAGCTGCAGAGTCTGGCCCATGTCACTCTAAATTCAATTATCTAGAAGAAAGTGTGGATTCATGTTAATATATTTTACAAGGTCTTATAATTTATCTTCTTTTATTTTTCTTTATGAATAACAGATTTTCCCTCAGTTAAAAAGCACATTCGGGGTTGGTTGGATGAAAGAAAGAGCAAGAGCCACTTGATTTTTCCTCAGTGGACAAGAAGCCCATAAAAATTCCTTTCCCCAAGATAGCTTGGCAGAGATTTGACAGGAAGAAGTGTGAGGAAGTACATGGTAGTGATCCAGATTGCAGATGCACCCACACTTCATGCTGGGGGGGAAGGAAACCAGGTGAATGGAACATTCTAGAAAGACGTGATGGTTGATGATTACTCCAAAACCTCCCTGGCCCAAGAAGGTGAAGGTAGAGACTTTATCAGCAACAGGAGGAGCTATCCAACTGCCACCCAGAATTCAGCCCAGGAGGACACAAACCTGCATGCCAGAGGTGAGGATCTGATGTCACGGACATGGAGATTGACTTGGTTGGGAAAGGCAAAGCCTTTTCAGATAGCTCACTCATGACGCCACCATATTCTAACATCATCTCACAACTCATGCCTTGGGCAGGGGCCAGAGTTTACCCAAAGTCCTCTGATAGGAATGCTTCCTGCCATGCCATGCCTCCTCCTTGCCAATAGACACCCAAAGGATGAGATCTCATACTGGTCTCCTTCATGTTCCTGAGGCTGCCCCATGTTGTTGTGGATGCAAATCTGGTCAAAAGTAGCTATGGAGAACCTTGGTGTAATAGTCTGAAGAAGCAAGGTCAGTTTCGTTCTCTGATGGAAATGTGAGAACAGAATAGAGTGAGCTCTGGAAAGGGGGGAGATTTTCCCCTTCAGCCGATGGAGGCCTGCCTGGAAAGGAGAAAAGGCTGTGGCAAGAGGGCAGGGGGACATCAGACAGAGTGCCAGACTGGTGAGATTTTCCCACAGTGATTGACACAGATTGTATTTTCCAAGAATGAATTTAATAGGATCTCCTATTCACTTGCTTTTTCTGTAATGTGATCTTGGCACTCTCCCACCCCCTTGAATCTGAAAGGGCCCTTGGAAGCTTTGACAAATAGACTGTGGTGGTGATGGCACCAGACCAGGTCAGCTTCCTGCCCTGGGCATGCTGGCTCTTGGGATCCTACCTCTGGAAAAATCAGCCACCCTGCAGTGAGAAGCCCAAGCCACTCAGAGAGGCTAGATGTAATTGTTCCAGTTGGGTGGACAGCCCCACCAAGCTCCCGGCTGATGGACATATCAACTGCCAGCCACAGAATCGAGCCATGTTAGATTCTAGTCCAGCTGAGACTTCAGACAATGGCAGGCCCAGCCACCATCTGACCACAGTCACAGGAGAGACCCCGGTGAGGAACCATCCAGCTGAGCCTGGTAAACCCACAGAACTTTGAAAGATAATAATAAACTCTTGTTGTTATTGTTTTTTAAACAGTGATTTTTTAAAACGATTTTATTTATTTATTTATTTGACTGAGATCACAAGTAGGCAGAGAGGCAGGCAGAGAGAGAGAGAGAGAGAGGAGGAAGCAGGCTCCTGGCGGAGCAGAGAGCACGATGTGGGGCTCGATCCCAAGACCCTGGGATCATGACCCGAGCCAAAGACAGAGGCTTTAACCCACTGAGCCACCCAGGTGCCCCAACAAACTGTTGTTTTAAGCCACTAAGTTTTGGTGTGATTTGTTGCCGATCAATGGATAGCCAAAATGTATGGTATGATGTACACACTGACCAACTGGAATTGATGCTGATTGGCAGTAGGGCCAGAGCACAGTCCTCAGAGATCTCCTGCTGTGTCAAGTGATTATCCTTTAATTTCTGGGGGAAGGCCAAGGTGGCAGAGAGGCACTCAGGGAGACTGGGGCAGGAAGCATGTCAGTATTTGAACACCAGTTATGGACAAACTCATGAGCACCAGCTGGACATCGTCCTTGGCCTCCATCATGCTAGAACTCATGCCTACATCCTTGCTGGGTCATGTCACTGGGGAAGGCAACCTATACCCAGATCCTAGGACTCAACATTTTCACCACTTTTGTACCTTTTTCTATCCATGATTGTACTGGGTCTTCACAATAGTCTTGAGAGGCAGACGTTACTGGCCTCCATTTGACAGGTGATGAAAACTGAGGTCTAGAGAAATTAAGTAGGGATGGAGGCAATGATGGGAAGTGTATTTGTTGAGATACTTTATTTCTAATTCTGGTTCTGACACCACCTCGGTCTGGGACTTTAAGCCTATGCTGTGATTCTTAGAGCCTCCCCATCTCTCAAGTGAGAGAAATGGAAAGATGATTGTTGAGGACCCATCTGGCACCACCATTCTCTGATTTTGTGACTTGCCTGAAGTCCCCAGGAAGGGGACAGAAGAATCAAGACCTGGTCTCAAGGCTCCTGACTCCTTGTGCAGTGCTCACATAACTGCCTCCATAGGTGCCTTCCTAAGACATCTCAGTGTTATTATGCAATGGTGAAGCCAAACCCTATCCCTAGTTCCTAGAGAGGAGACTATATTCGGGTCTCATTCAGATCTGCTTCTGCCTCTGGCCCCGGGCCTTCTGTCCTGATATTTGAGAACTAAATCCCCACCTTCATGCTTTGTAGGGGAGTACATATGGGGATAAAGAGAGAGGGGGATGGAGAGAGAGATGAGGTGTGGAGTTGATTCTGAATCTCAGCCAGATCTGCCCAAGCTAGCCCTGAGTAAATCCTGTGGCCACCACACAGGAAGCTGCTAATCAGGGCAGACACTGTCTCATTCAGGGGTCCAGGGCCCCTGTCCTGACCTAGTCCTAAGGCAGCATCAGGAGGTGATGAATCTTTCCTAAGATTGTGTGGTTTCCAGGAAAGCATTCCAGAATCTGAAACCGGCTTCAAAGGAATGCATATCTGCACCCTCCCTCCCTGGCTGGGAACCAGCCCAGGGCACCTTATTCTTATTAGGCTGGAGATGTCTTAGACACTAAGCTTGAAAAATGCACCAAGGATTTTGACACAGATGGGGAATGGTGTAGCAATGCAGAAAACCCCATTGTTGGCAGCACTAGACTCTCTGAAAGACTTTTGGGACAGGAATTTAATTCCTCTTCATTTCATTTTTCCTAGCTTTGAAATAGAAATGAAAAAAAAGAATTTTTTTCACCTTATCACCTTCCTATACCTGTGAGGATGGGACAGAGTGGAAGCTGAAGCAGCTATTACCCGCTCAGAGGTGCAATACTACAAATAGTCGAATCGAATGTGAAGGAGACTCTCCCGGTAGAGAACAAAGATGAGTGTCCAAACTAGACAGTCGGAGGAAAGGAGGCCTGAAGTGAAAGTTAGGTTGGAGAATTGGGAAAGATCAGGTTGGAATGAGTAACTATGATTGAATAGGTATTTGGCCCCACACCTCCTATTCCTCCCTCCCCGGAGTGCATGTGTGCGGTGAGCGTGGTGAGAAGGAGTGGGCACATGGGTCGTCATAGCAGCTGTGAAGGGGCAGGTTGTTCTTTGTTATGTATCGCTCTCATTTGAACCTGGGTGTGAGGCTTCCATTGGCTGTTCCACCTTGTAATGTTGTTTTCTTTTTTAAGATTTTATTTATTTATTTGACAGACAGAGATCACAAGTAGGCAGAGAGGCAGGTAGAGAGAGAGGAGGAGGCAGGCTCCCCGCCGAGCAGAAAGCCCGATGCGGGGCTTGATCCCAGAACTCTGAGATCATGACCTGAGCCGAAAGCAGAGGTTTTAACCCACCCAGGCGCCCCCCGCTTGTAATGTTTAATTTTAGGTATCAATTTGACCAGATCACAGTACCCAGATATGTAGTCAAATGCTAGTCTAGGTATTTCTGTGAAGGCACTTTTTAGATGACACTAACATTTAAATCAGTGGACTTGGAGTAAAGCAAATTACTCTCCAGAATGTGGGTAAGCCTTGTTCAATCAATGGAAGGCCTTAAGAAAAGTTTGATGTCCCGCAAGAAGGAAGGAATTTTGCTTCCAGTCTGCCTTTGGATTCAAGACTGAAACATCAACTCTTCCTTCTGTTTCCAGCCTGTTGGCCAAACCTACAGATTTTGGACTTGCCCACCTGAATCCTCCCATGAGCCAATTCTTTAAAATAAATCTGTGTATCTAAACCTAAGTCTATACCTATATAATATATGTAAATATATGTCAGAGGAGAATAAAGAAATGATTGGAATGATATCAGGTTGGTTTGAAGTGGACTGTGAGCAGATGATGAGAATCCTGTGACAGACTAATTTACAGCACCTCTTTCTCAGTGTACCCAGAAAATGTATACCTTCCACCAAGACCTGCTCTCTGCCCTCCTCTCCTCTCATTTGACACATTTTGCCTGGTTGGTCTAATCTTCTTTCATCTCTTCAGCCACATTCCTTTTGTGGACAATTCCCAAACCTCTATCATCAGCCCTGACCCCTCTGTTGAGCTCCAGAGCTGTGTGTCCAACTGCCATTGGACAACCCTTCTGGAATTATCACTGGCACCTGCGACTCAACATGTACATCATCCCTCCTGTCCAAAACCTGTCCAAAAACCCTGATAACCCTCCTAGTGAATGGCATTATCATCTGCTCAGTTTCCCAAGATATTATCTTAAGAATCAAGGGTTTATTTCTCTATCCACCCCAGCTTTCACATCCAATACTCACTAAATCCTGCTGGTGTTACCTCTTAGGGTTCTCCCCCATGATAAAGTCACTGCCCTAATTCAGTACTCATCTCTGGCTTGAACTATCAAATACCCCCTAGTTGGTTTCACTGGTCCCACCTATAGTCTATCAACAGGATGCCCCCAAGTGCCCTTGTGTTGAGACACTTTCTACAAGGAACATTTTCCTACTTCTCAGAGGTGATGAGAATATTCTGGTGTGAACATATCTAACTCGAGGGTGGCTACTTGCAAGTAGTAAGGCATTATGAGTCAGCCTCCTCCAGGCAACTTGGGGTTGTATCATTTTTACATTCTCAGGTTTGCTCAGATCCTTTGGTCAATCTTCCCACATCAGTCTGGAGAGCATAAATAGCATTTCCTATCCCTCAAACCTACCAGGAATGGGACAAGAATGGAGGGGAAGAAAGATACTCCAGATGACCTAGGTGAGCTTCAAGGCACATTTGCAGCGTAATGTGTCCTCTGGGGGAGTTGGCCTGAGCTATCAGCACCTTGGAGAGCGCCAGCTCTGACCTCTGTTGGGGAGCTAACCGGACCAGAGTCGGATTCTTCTGAAGGAGGTGACGGGGGGGGGGGGGGGGGGGGGG